>NW_024070209.1:22444777-22471592 GCF_014754425.2 Oryx dammah
CACCACCACCATCAGCATCACCACCACCACCATCAGCATCACCACCACCATCAGCATCACCACCACCACCATCAGCAGCATCACCACCACCATCAGCAGCATCACCACCATCAGCATCACCACCACCACCATCAGCATCATCACCACCACCATCAGCATCACCACCACCACCACCATCAGCATCACCACCACCCTGCCCAGAGCCACCACCTCCAACACCATCCCTATCACCTCGGCATCACTGGCATGACCACCATCACAATTACCGACACCATCAAAACACTTACTACTGTCGTCTTCATTTCACAGGTAAAGAAACTGACTCAGAGCTTAAGTACCTTTGCTGAAAGGTACAAAGCCAGTAGGGGACAAAAGGAGAGCTCCAACCTGGGCACAGAACCCAAGTCGAGAGCTCCTCCTACGTCCATCTTTTATCTCAGAAAGTCTAACATGGAAAAGTACAGTGGGCTTGGTTTCAAGGGTCACCACAGGGCTTCAAGGATACCCAGTACTCAGGATCTCTCATACCTAAGCTTTAAAAATTGTATCTAGAAATAAAATATTCCAGGTTGTGTCATTAATATCTGTATTCCTGGGCATAATGAAATCTCCCTGATTTCTCCTTTGGCTGTTCTTGCCCCTTCCTTCTGTGTCTTCAATGATCACAAAGCACACAATGACTATTCCCCTATGTAACCCTGTGGAGACATTGTAAGAGGGAGAGAAAATGTCATGGAGAACACAAGTCCTGGGGAGAAAGGCAGGAAATAAAAGGCATTGTTTATTTTGCCTGGCTCTATAGAGAGACAGCTGTATAGGCCTGCGAAAAGAAAGAGCTCTGGCTGGCTCAACCTTTGGCAAGCAGATCTGGTATTACGTAGGCAGTCTGTTGAGCCAGGAGAGGAAGCAAAGGAGGAGATTTCCTTTAATTCTGGCCATATTGTTGACCGCTTGTTTTCCCCTCCAGGACCTTCTGGACTTCCCCACTCCCAGGAGAGAAGCTGCAAGGCAGTGTGGATAGCCACAGCAGAACCCCACTTGCTGCTGGTCTGCTCCATCAACACCTTCCACAAGGCTCCCCTCAGCTGGCTCACCCAAGGCGATTATGAAAATCATCTCTAGTGCCACAGACCCACTTGACATTTGGATGTCCTTTCTTCCTTTCCCACCGCTGGGCACAGAGCCACATCTGCTGTTGTAAGGATAACCCTTAAGAGTTGCATGGCATTTAGAACATGATAGCAGCCTAACAGGTACTACTAGTGGTGAAGAACCCACCTGCCAATGCAGGAGACATAAGACTTGGGTTCAATCCCTGGGTTGGGAAGACATCCTGGAGGAGGGCATGGCAACCCACTCCAGTATTCTTGCCTAGAGAATTCCATGTAGAGAGGAGCCTGGTGGGCTACAGTCCATATGGTCGCAGAAAGTTGGGCATGACTGAAGCGGCTTGGCACACACACACACAGGGACCTAACAGCTTTCCCATCCCAAAGAATGAATCTCCAGTGAGTGGATTTCAGTAACCATGACAAAACATGGTGGAGATACTTTACAGGAAAACCTCTATGGTTCTTAAGATACTGTAATCCACAGGCAATTTTCTACACCTTGGCTAACAAAGAGCAGCGAAACAACAAATAAAATCCTATCATAGGTGTTATACCCTCAAGGTGGCTCCATTCTAAAGAATTCAGCATGCTTAAATCTCTTTTCATGGGTTACCAGGGTCCTCAGGAAAGAAAACCAAAGAAAATCTCTCCCTACTTCACAATATGATGTGAAATCTACTTGGGGTCTACTGAGATGACAGTTACACACTGGTTAACTCTGAGAAAATGGAGCCAGAGGGGAGGCAAAATGGGCTAAGGACTAGTCCACTGGCTACAGCACTAAAGGAAATCAAAGCTGCTTCTAGAGACCAAGGACGAACCCCACTAAGTGCAAAAGAAAATACTGGCAATATTTTTTTTAGAAATCTTGTAAAGTTTGCTTATAAACAATAAGAGGCATTGAGATACAGAGGGGCAAGCACATAAGCTGATTTTTAAGTAGATCACACTTCTCTTTTTGATGTCCATCAGCAGATGAATGGATAAGAAAGCTGTGGTACATATACACAATGGAGTATTACTCAGCCATTAAAAAGAATACATTTGAGTCAGTTCTAATGAGATGGATGAAACTCGAGCCGATTATACAGAGTGAAATAGCCAGAAAGAAAAACACCAATACAGTATACTGACACATATATATGGAATTTAGAAAGATGGTAATGATGACCCTGTATGCGAGACAGCAAAAGAGACACAGATGTATAGAACGGACTTTTGGACTCTGAGGGAGAGGGAGAGGGTGGGATGATTTGGGGGAGTGGCATTGAAACATGTATACTATCATGTAGGAAACGAAGTGCCAGTCTATGTTCGATGCAGGATGCAGGATGCTTGGGGCTGGTGCACGGGGATGATCCAGAGGGATGATATGGGGTGGGAGGTGGGAGGGGGATTCAGGATTGGGAGCTCGTATACACCCGTGGTGGATTCATGTCAATGTATGGCAAAACCAATACAGTATTGTAAAGTAAAATAATGTAAAAATAAAATTTAAAAAAAATTTTATGCTATTGTATAAAAAGCACTTGATAAGATCCAACTCTCTAAAGATTTTTAAGTACATGGCACAATTTTATTAACTACTGGTATAATGTTGTATGGCAGACTTCTAGAACGTATTCATTTTGCATTAACTGAAACTTTATACATGTTGATTAACAACTGTCCATTTTCCCTTCCATTTCCCCCGACAACCACCATCCTGCTCTTGCTTCTATGAGTGATATATACTATTTTAGATATCTCATATAAGTAGACTAATGCAACACTGGTCAGTTTGTGACTGGCTTAAAGGGATATATACTCAGATTAATTTAAATGCCTTCATAATGATTTAAAATCCCCTTAAATGAGCTAATGTCATTATTTAGCATGGATGGACTTAAGAGAAGGCCCACAGAGAAAGACAAATACCAAATGATATCACTTATATGTGGAATATAAAATATGACACAAATGAACTTATCTACAGAACAGAAACAGACTCATAGACACAGAGAACAGACCCGTGGTTGCCAAAGTGGGGCAGGGAGAGAGATGGAGGGGGAGCTTGGGGTTAGCGGATGCAAAATGGTAATATCCAGAATGGGTAGGCCCTGCTCTATAGGATAGGGAGCTATATTCAACATCCTATGATAAACAATAATGGAAACTAATGTAAACAAAAATACACACACACACACACACACTCGCTTTGCTACCCACCTGAAATTAACAACACTGTAAATCAACCATAATTTAAAAAAATAAAATTTCATGAAAGAAAATTAATGTTCACTGAGTCTTGCATTGAGAACTGTCCAATATATTGAAAATGTCCATACTCAGGTTTACCAAGTTATGATTCCATCCTAAAATGAACATCACTTTTCTCTCCAATTATGCCTTCTGCAAATGCAACTATTTTACCCCAAATTAAGGCTTCTCCTACAACTTATGGCTTATCTTTGGAATGATATTTATACTGATTGAAACATGTTATCTCATTATCCCCCATTTTAGAGTATTCGGAGATACTTCTTCTGTTTCCTTCAAAATAATTAGTCCAGGGCTGAGTGCAAATTAGTAGCTTAGTAAGTATGTACATATTGACTGATAAATAAATTCTCTAACCCTGAACCAGAAAATCAATCAGCCCCCTATGTAATGGCCTTGAATGATGACTCAGAAGGCAGTCCTATAAACACTTCAGTGTGTCTAAACTAAGACATCTCATTTGCTAAGATAAAATTTCTTTACATAATTCTATTATAACCCCAAACTCTAATCTGCAGTGGGAAAATTAGATTACAGTAGCAAAGGCAGAAATCTAGTTGACATGGTAAACAACCCTTCTGCACATAATCAATTTAGGTTCCCAGCAGTGGTGAATTAGAACTTATAATTTTTTTTTTTTTTGGCTCTTACCCTGTCTTATTTTTTATAGTATTTATGCATTCATGAAGATATATGCATTTATAAAAATATTTCTTATAGTTACAATTTAGATTTTCAAATGATATTACATGTGGTTTGCTTCTAAAAGAGATAAATATTCCAGTCTGAAAAGATAATCCAAAGTGGAAGTCCATTAAAACCCTAAAATTATTCCATCTAAATTTTTTATATTACTTGGGAAAATTTTTTATCAATGTAAGGTGTCATGCCTCCATCATTTTAATTGGCTAAATGTCACAGATAAATACTTTTGTCACAAAGTAAATCTAGAATATGTTGGATTCAAGGTAGTATGAGCTAATAGTCTTTTTTGTCTAACACTATTTTCTCTAGTATTGTTCACCATTTCTGATTTCCCCCAAAATACAATTATTATTCTTTTTCTGATAATTTCAAATTTTTCTTAATATTTTTTTCATTTTTTATAATTGACTGCCTTCTTGTTCTACTCTCTGAATTGTTTTATCATATAGCTAAGTCTTTATTCCTTGGTATTCTATAGAGCAAGAAAAGAATACTGGTAATATAAATAGCAAAAACAAAGTACTTATTTTCCCTGGAATATAATTACGATTCCATAAAGCCTATATGGAATTTCTTTTCTACATATTTTTCAAAAAAAAGTGATGTAAATATTTTGCATCCAAGAGCTATATTTGTTGAGATGTCTTACATATTGTATTTGCTATTTGCTAATAGCTATTGCTATTGTATTAGCAATACAATAAATATTGTATTGCTAGAGTAATGAAGTTGCAATCAAACTTGCAAACATTAATAGTCTCTAAAGCTAAATTAATTTTGGACAGATCCATTGCTTAACAAATTATGGCTAGAAACTCCCAGTAAAATAATTTGCTAAGCGACCTACATACTTCATTTTCCAACTTTGCATTTTAAATATATAGCAGTAAATGCTCATGATGTTTTGAGTAATCTTCCAAAAATGATATTATTGTTGAGCTATAACTAAGTAATTAAATTTGATTTGTATCTACACTAGTTAATTAACCTTAACATTTTCCATAACAGTCAAGCTAATGTTAGACCTTGAAACACCAAACAACGTTTTCTATAATTATTACCAAGAAACTAGCATCATTAAAGAACAAACATTAGTAGCACTTCAAATTTTTGGATGTCACCTTCCTAACCACAAATCAAATTAGCATATTCTTCATTTATTTTTTATTAGCTGTTAACATTAGACAGAATTCCCTGTTGAAAGTCAGGATTAGCTAGCATGGGTTTAGTATTTGTCATTGATTGTGTTTATACAAAAGCATGTGCTAATTGTTAATTATATCTGTCTAATGAGTGTTTGCATTGTAATTTTCAAATGTTTTGCTGAGAATAAATTTTATTTGAGACCACAAGCAGCACTTACCACTTAATGGTATTTTCCTAAAATATGGATTTTGATTTTTAAAAGGGTCAAGTTGAAATAATTCAACTCATTTATATAAAAATATGAATGAAGACAGACATGCTTATTTTATAAATTTAAATGACTTTTTCTACACTAAAACTGAGGTCAAAGATTAGGCATCTATCTTATTCCTGAAAACAATGAATCAATAAATCTGACTGCATTTTAATCTCCCTCCCTGATCAGATTGAACTCTATTTCTACCTTGGTTAATGACTTCTTAATTAGATATATTTTAAATCCAGGCTTTTCCAGGAATTGCTTTAAGATGCTGTGGAAAGCATCATAAATTCTGGCTTCATGCATATAATTAAACAAACCAAAAGAAAAAAAAAAGATTTAAAAAACTATCTAATAAAGCTGTTCAGTTCAGTTGTTCAGAGGTGTCTGACCCCATGGACTGCAGCATGTCAGGCTTCCCTGTCCATCACCACTACTGAGTCCACTCAAACTCGTGTCCATTGATTGAGTCAGTGATGCCATCCAACCATCTCATCCTCTGCCTCCCCTTTTCCTCCCATCTTCACTCCTTCCCAGAATCAGGGTCTTTTCCAGTGAGTCAGTTCTTCACATCAGGTGGTCAAAGTACTGGAGTGTCAGCTGTAGCATCAGTCCTTCCAATGAATATGCAGGACTGGTCTCCTTTCGGATGGACTGGTTGGATCTCCTTGCAGTCCAAGGGACTCTCAAGAGTCTTCTGCAACACCATAGTTCAAAAGTATCAATTCTTTGGCACTCAGCTTTCTTTATAGTCCAACTCTCACATCCATACATGACTACTGGAAAAACCATAGCTTTGACTAGACAGGACTTTGTTGGCAAAGTAATGTCTCTGCTTTTTAATATGCTGTCTAGGTCATTCATAATTTTTCTTCCAAGAAACAAGCATCTTTGAATTTCATGGCTGCAGTCACCATCTACAGTGATTTTGGAGCCCCCCAAAATAAAGTCTGCCAGTGTTTCCACTGTTTCCCCATCTATTTGCCATGAAATGATGGGACCAGATGCCATGATCTTAGTTTTCTGAATGTTGAGCTTGATGCCATGATCTTAGTTTTCTGAATGTTGAGCTTGAAGCCAACTTTTTCACTCTCTTCTTTCACTTTCATCAAGAGGCTCTTTAGTTCTTCACTTTCTGCCATAAGGGTGGTATCATCTGCATATCTGAGGTTATTGATATTCTTGGCAATCTTGATTCCAGCTTGTGCTTCATCCAGCTCAGTATTTCTCATGATGTAATCTGCATATGAATTAAATAAGCAGGGTGACAATAAACAGCCTTGACGTACTCTTTTCCTGATTTAGAACCAGTCTGTTGTTCCATGTTCAGTTCTAACTGTTGCTTCTTGACCTGCATACAGATTTCTCAGGAGGCAGGTCAAGTGGTCTGGTATTCCCTTCTCTTTAAGAATTTCCCACAGTTGGTTGTGATCCACACAGTCAAAGGCTTTGGCATAGTCAATAAAGCAGAAGTATATGTTTTTCTGGAACTCTCTTGCTTTTTTCATGATCCAACGGATGATGGCAATTTGATCTCTGGTTCCTCTGGCTTTTCTAAATCCAGCTTGAACATCTGGAAGTTCACGGTTCACACGCTGTTGAAGATTGGCTTGGAGAATTTTGAACATTAGTTTGCTAGCTTGTGAGATGAGTACAATTGTGTGGTGGTTTGAGCATTCTTTGTCACTGCCTTTCTTTGGGACTGGAATGAAAACTGACCTTTTCCAGTTCTGTGGCCACTGCTGAGTTTTCCAAATTTGCTGGCATATTGAGTGCAGCACTTTCACAGCATCATCTTTTAGGATTTGAAATAGCTCAACTGGAATTCCATCACTGGACAGACATTTGTTGACAAAGTAAGGTCTTTGCTTTTTAATATGCTGTTTAAGTTGTGGCAACCCACTCCAGTATTCTTGCCTGGAAAAACCCATGGATGGAGGAGCCTGATAGGCTACAGTCCATGGGGTCTCAAAGAGTTGAACACGACTGAGTGACTTCACTAGGTTGGTCATAACTTTTCTTTCAAGAAGCAAGTAACTTTTAATTTCATGGCTGCAGTCACCATCTGCAGTAATTTTAAAGCTGAGGGGTATCCATAGTCCCATCCATGTATTTTAGGTGTTTGAGAACGTCATCTCTCAAGATTACCTTTGTAATTGGATGAAATATAAATTCATTGTAAAATATAAAAACTGAGTTGTGTCTACATACTTCACCTAGACTACATGAAGACAAACTCTTTTTAACTTGGATCTGACTGTATGGGCCTGACACTGGAAACAACGACCAGAGGAGAAACAACCCATTAAAAAAAAAAATAGAATAAGGGATATTTGATAATATCATGTTTTCCCAGATGCATTTTGTTTGAATCTTTGGTGCCTAGATTAAGGTTAAGTACCAGTCAAAGCAACAAATTTATTCAAGTAATAGACCTATTAATTATCGTCAAACCTTATTGGTAGTAAAACTCTATAACACTAAGATGAAAATTCCTTAAAATTTTAGAAAGAAGAAAAAATGCAGGGATGTACTTTCATTACACTTATAAATAACATGTTTTGTCATTACTAAAAGTTCATGTTTCAACTTACCACATAAAAGATAGGAAGAATTTTATAGAGCTAGGAATGCCTACTCATCTAGAATACTCCTAAGAACACATACACAGAGATGCTGATAATTCCACAGATTCTTACCAGTTTTCACAAGATATCTAAATTTCTAAAGCTGAAATTTGGCAACATTTCTTCCATAGCAAAAATTAAATCCATGTAATGGCATAGGGTGAATGTTTGAAATAGGGCTTGACAGTCTAAATTTTACCATCGAACCACTGTCTCTCTCTCTTTTTTTTTTTTTCTTCTACTACACTCTGCCCAAAAGAAATTTATTTATGCTTTGGTAGAAGTCCTGGACACCAGACTAGACAGGGAAAGCTGCCTCCCAAACAAGTACAGAGCCATTATTCTCAAGAGAAAGCAATATTGCATTTTTTGAGAGAACATCTTAGGTAAAATGAGTAAACAAAACAAAATACCAATTTGGTCATATTTAAGAGCTACCCTTGTGAATTCATTTAATAACATGCAGTATTCCTTTAATAATATGCAATAGCACTTGTAATCCATGTAAAAGTATATCTAATACAAGAGGGTTCAATAATTGAAATGATTATGAAATGTAATGAGCAAGAATTCCCAGCAAAGAAATAAAATTTAGGTACTAATGTGGGCAGGACCATAATCGACACAGGCCTTTGGGAAAATCCATCCTTGGGTGTGCAAGATATTCATTTCCTATTACCATCTTTCAGTAAAGTATCTGTCCCAGCAAAACATGTCTCACTAAGTGGAATGTTAACAGCATAAGAACCAATGTAAAATAGATACTGAGTAAAAGTACTCCCCCCACACACATCCAAGGAAGGCTATTAAAATCTATCTTAGATTTCACTGTGACAGCACACTGATTGCCCATCTCTATAAATACAATGTCAAAGAGGTGAAAGACATTGGAAAGCTCTTTTAGAAAAATCTGTTTCCTCTGCACCACCCCCAAATCCTTGTATTTATTTTCTCTACACTTACAGAAGAAGAAATTTCATCTTGAAGAGAATGCACCTGTGATGTCACATGCCATTAACAAGAATTAACCATTTTGATAACAAACTATATTTTATATTGTTTATCCTGAAATTCCTAAGTTGTCAATGATCCCATCAACATAATCATTCATTTGAATATTTTCAAATAAATGATTTAAAATGAATGTTTCACTGCAGGTATTATAAACAGTTCCTTTTCTTCCATCCTTGCAGTTTGGATATTACTGACTGAGTCATATTTTCTGGTTTGCTTTTGGTGAGTGCAATGCCCCTGGCCTTAGGCAAGGAAGGAGGAAAAGCTCTCTAAACATCCTCTCCCAATGGAGGAATCATCACACAATCAGATATTCTGTGTTACAGTGTTGGCAAATATCACTGTAAAGTGTCAATAGGAAAACTTAATTGTTTCCCACTTCTTTTCTCTGACCTGCTCCTTGTCATTTCAGACACTTAGAATTTTATTTCTCTCACCATACCTGTGCCAGCAGGGTAAAAGGGTTTGTTTAACCACGTAAAGTAAAATCAGACTAGAACTAAAAAAGAACTTTATGACTTTTCCCCATTGGCATCAAACTGAAAAGGCAGCATTGGTCATTAAGTTATAATTAAGCATTAGCATTTCAGCAGAAATATTATACTATCACAAAAACAGTGTCAGAGAAAAGCAGCAAAAATCATTTCAGCCAACCCTGGTAGCCAGGAAATTATTTGGGGGCTTTCCCAATTTGTACTCAGTAATGAAGTTAGGACATAACGTGACTTTTGCGATATTCCCTTTCTGTGTGTCTGTTACATGATCAAGATAGAATACAAGTTTCTTAACCGATCATTAAGTGCATAAATTGTCAGAAGACTCATTTCGCCATGATCTATAAATGTACTTAAAAACTGTAAATGCATAAAAGTAAAAATGAAAGCACATTAGGATCTTGACATATATAGTATATTGATCAGTGGCACATAAGCTAGAAGCTGGGATATTTTGATATTTTGAAAGTGGTTCTGTATAGTAACCAATCCATTCTTTCTTCACCATTTAGTTTTTAAAACACACACACATGTTCACACAACCACAAACGCACTCAACCACACACGTAGGTATTAAAAAAAAAAGAGCTTACACAATTTCGTCATTCTGGAACTCGAGCTCTCCGCATGTGTCCTCGAAGTCCTCTCCTCCACCTCTGGCGGTCCCCTCGATGGTCTTATAGGGAACGATAACATTTCCACGTGCTCCAGATGTTCTCAGGACTTTCACCTCCATGATGCCAATGCTCTCACTCACATGAGTCACGGGTTCCTCAAAGGTAAAGATGCCAGCATGGTCATCATCAAAAATAGTCACAGTGGCAGTGGACGGAGATCCCAGGCAAGCAAGGGTAGAGACGTGACTGGCTTCCAGGATGCCATCTTCCGAGGCTTCCAAAGATACTTTGACGTTGCTGAGATGCACAAGGAAATTCTCATCCTCCTCAAAGATGTCATCATCAATGATGCCAACTCTGATTTCCTTCTGGGTCTCACCAGGCTTAAAGACCACAGTTCCTTCGGTAAATTCGTAATCAGATCCAGCGTTGGCTGTACCATCCTCTGTTCTGAAGTCAACAAACACAGTGTTGGTCAAATCACCACCTCTGCGGATAATGGTCAGGGCTACTGTGCCACAGTTCTCCAGACACTGATATGTCCCTTGTTCAAAGAAGATCTTACTGACAGGGTCATTTTCAGCCACTTCCGTGTTGACCTCATGCATGCTGACGGCTTTCCTGGCTTGGTCTGCTGCATGCCTCTTTAAAATGTTGCCCGCTCCGGTCATCAGGCGGGTAGCTTGAATGCGGTAAAATGCTCGGCTTTTTTGCTGCTGACTTAAGACTTGGTAATTGGCTAATTCTATTAATTGCTCTATTTCCTTCTCTGGATGCTTCTGCTTGAGTTCCTTCAGAATCCTAGCCATTTCTCGCCTGGCTTCTTCATCATCTTGGTCCCTCTCATCAACTTCCAGAACCAGGGCTCCATCTAAGAAACTGTCAACATGGGAATTGACCACTTTCCCATCCATTTCAATTTCTGTCTTGGAAGATGGCCTGTCTCCTTCGTGTTCAATAATCATTCCCCTCTGCTTGCCAGCCCGATACCTCTTGTAGACATACTTGTAAAACAGAAGCCTCCTGTCTGCTACCCAAGCAAACACAACACAGATGGGGAAGAAGAAGAAAGTGAGCAAACCTTCCCAGACCTCCACGACCCCAGGGGAGCTGACAGACAAGATGATGTAAAGCCAGGTATAGGCAAAGATGCTCCATGCTGCTGTCACAAAGAACACACGCAAATGCTTGATCTTCCTCGTCTCCCCATCCGGGACGACGTAAACACAAAGCGCAATGATGATGAACATGTTGAATGCGGCACTCCCCACAATGGTGCTAGGACCAAGGTCTCCTGCAGTGAAGTTATGGCCACACACCTCAATTACTGAAAGGAGAATCTCTGGAGCTGAAGATCCCAGGGCCATCAAGGTCAGGTTGGACACTGTCTCGTTCCAGATCCTCACAGTTGTCTTGGTGGTCTCTCCATTGGGTTTCTTTATGGTGATTTCTTTCTCTTGAGACGTGATGACTTCTATAGAGGACATGAACCGGTCAGCAATGATCGAGACTCCAAGAAACATGTAGACCATGGCCACAAAATACACAGTCGCTCTAGCAATTTTGTCCCCAAAGGAAGGGTCCTGGGGCTCCCAAATGGGTAAAATCACCCCCTTCTTACAGTAGTAGGAGCCAGTACACTCGCCAGTCTCATTGCCTTCTCCTTCCATTTCTGTCTCAGCACTTATATGGTCCACGTGGGAAAACAAGAGAGCCACCACGGCTAACACATGAAATCCCATCGACAAGGTGGGTGACAGACTGGGCTGCAGCATGCTGGACGATGGCAGAGTTCCAACTGTCCCAACCTACTGGGGAGAACAAGAAAGGCGGAGGGTGGGGAAAAATCACATCATTAGATCCAGACCCAAAGCACTCAAGTGACCCAGTTATTTTTATTACATTTACCAATGGTTTGTTTATATTTGACTATCACAACATCTACGGTGAATCATGACTCCAAGAATCCATCTGTGATAAAGCAATCCTTGGTAATGTTTACAGCCCAATCTCTCCACTTGTGGATTTTCTACATGTAGCCCCATTTACTGAGCAATGAGCAATGTACACAGCTGACTTACTGGAAGAAAACGTTCAATTATATCCCTGGCTTGTTGAACACACATGCAAGCATGCTGACAGCCAATGAGAAAAAGCACAAAGTTTTGATGCATTAAAGAATTTTCTTCTTGTTGCTAAAGCAGATTTTCTTTTAAACTGTGGTTAACACAGTCAACCTTCCAAAAACTGTTTCATTGCCAAAATCATCTGAAGAGTGATGCTCTGAAGTTTAGACTCTAAAAATCCTACAAATGTAGGACCTGGTAATGATCTTAAATTCTGGGGCACAGTTTACACTGTATTTAATGCAATTGTGTCCTATGGCTCATGAGGGTCACTTGGACTGCAAAATCAAACCAGTCGATTCTAAATGAAATCAACCCTGAATATTCACTGGAAGGACTGATGCTGAAGCACCAATTCTTTGGTCACCTGATGTGAAGAGCTGACTCATTGGCAAAGACCCTGATGCTGGGAAAGACTGAAGACAAAAGGAGAAGAGTGCAGCAGAGGATGAGAAGGTTGGAGGGCATCATCAACTCAATGGACATGAATCTGAGCAAACACTGAGAAATAGTGAAGGACAGGGAAGCCTAGCATGCTGCAGTCCATAGGGTTGCAAAGAGTCGGACATGACTTAGCAACTGAACAACAACAAATCTATGGATCTTAGAACCACAGAGAAATCTTCCAGCTTGCCTGCAATCAAAGCTCAATGGTATTTGCACTTGAGGGGAAAAAAAAAAATCTGTTGTAAGGCAATATTTCCACATGATAAGTATAGTTTTTAAAAGCATGTTTTGATGACAGCACATTTCCTCCTAATTTTCAGCAACACCAGGTCTTCTGATGCATTAGCAGCTGGGCATCTGGTTCTTCAAGCACTGCTCTTCATATCTGTGTACAGATCTCATGCTAGAATCTGCAGGCTGCCCATGGCAGGAAAGGGAGATAAGCAGGCCCAGGTCTGGGCGTGTGTCCTGCCCAGGTCTTGCCTGACAGGCTGTGAAATCAGTGCTACCAGCCATAAATGTTCCTTCTCTGTGTCAATGTCAGACTTTTCATGGTCATTCTAAAATACACATCAGTTCCATAGAGGACGCAAGTGACTTAAAAATAAAGGGGCAATAATTCCAGCTAAATTAAATCATGTGGCAAAATGACAGTGACCAAAAGTACCTATGGGATTAAAGGGCTGTTAGGCAACTGGGGATATGGCTATAGCATCACTGGTGGGAATCCAGCCAGGTTCATGGTGGCTCCACCTACCACTTTGCTCAGGTAACCAAGGTTTGTGCCTCTCAGTGACCTTGTATCACCTCTGATTCCAGGATTTTGGTGATGGAGAATGGAACAATGAGGCAAAGAAGGATCTTCTGCAAGTCAGGGTGACTCTGGTCTGGAAAGCCAGTTATAACATCCAATGACATAGGGATAAGAAGGGTCCTGAGTCAGGTCTTAGTCCTGTGACCTGACATAAAGTTAAATGTAGAGCTGGGTTAGACCCCTTTGTGGCCTCAGGCTATCTAAGTCACCCCCACATTTACCTACACTCTCTGCCCTAGGCTTACTGCTGATGGCTTATATTGAAAATTGCACCAGGGCCCAGGAGAACCCCTACCTGGCCCAGCACATTCTGGCATCACCTAAAGCACCCTCCTCCCCCTCTTTGTTAAAGCTCATCGCTATAGGGAGATAAGCTTTGACATTTTCCTCACACTAAAGAAGACACAGCAGAGGGCTGTGGTGGTCGGACCCCATTCTAAGTAAAAGGTGGAAAAATAGAAGAAACATTTTAAAAATATGCAGTTCATGTTCAGCGTATCTCCTTGTTCAGTCATGACTCGGCTTGAGTGGCTTGTAGGATCTCTTCTTAAAACAAGGTAACCCTGAACCATCCCTGTGAGAACAATGGCAGATCTAGTTCTAACTCCCTTGCAGCAATTTATTCCACAGATTTATGAGAGCTGCCCAGACAAATTTTAGGACATGATGGGCTCTCTTCTAGGTCCTGAGAATTCATCAGTGAATTTGTTTTAAAGTCTGTCTTTGCAGACCTTATATTCTAATGGGGAGGAAACAAACAAATAAATGTAAATGTCAGGTGGTAAAAAGCACTGTAATGGTGGGGGGTAGGGAGCAATTTCAATAGGATGGGAAGTCTGTCTGTTATGGTGTCTGTGCCAGGTTTTGTGTGTATGTGCACACACATGGAAGGCATGATTTTATAATGGACAGTTTAAAGAAGGCCTCGCTGATAAGGTGCCGTTTGAGCAAAGTCCTGAAGGAAGAAGAGGCCCAAGCTTTGTGGATACTTGCAGGAAGAGAATTTCAAGTTAGGTACAAAGACCTTGATGAGAATTGTACTTTCCATAGTCTAGGGACCAGGAAGAAACCTGTGTGGTGAAAGAGCAGTGGTGGACAGAAGCAGGGCTCAGGAGCCGGGAACCCAGCAGGGACAGATCATGAGGGGCACTGAGGCCGCTGTAAGACATTGGCATTGACGGTGAAGGAGATAGGAATCACAGGGAGATTCCAATCAGAAGTGTGATATGAGCTGATTTATCTTTTTTAAAATAATCTCTCTGCTGGTTCACTGAAGAACAGACTATAAAGACAAGAAGAGAAAAAAGGAAGCCAGCATTTGCCTATTATAAAAAAAAAAGTCTGATCAAGGCAATGATCCCAATGCCTTGCAGGTATATAAAATGATATAGTAAAGATTTAAAGTTTAAAAAGGAAAAATAAACATTTGCAGTGATCCTTTTGGAAGATTTGCAACTTAAAACATTTTGGTAACCTGTAAGGATCAGGAAGGTTAAGAATGTGCTCAGAGGGAATAGTACAGAACACACAGAGCCTACCCGAACAGACACAAAGTTGCACCTGTCTGCAGGGTGGATAGAATGAACCACTCGCTTAAAATTGCTGCCAAGGCTCATCATTCCATTCCTCACATCTCAGCCAAAACAAACCTACCAAAATGCACATCACACTCTCTCACTCTCCTTAAAACTCTTCATGGCCTACTGCCCTGAAGACAATTGCAAACCCCCTCAATAGGCTATGTAGACCTTTCAGGATCTGGCCTTTGAGTTCTAAACTATGGGAATTCTCTCAATTCCTGAACAGGACAACACTTTCTTACCTCCAGGTCTTTGCATATTGTGCTTTCTGTGCCCTGAACTATTTTCCTTCTTTGAAGCATATTTCAAAATGACACCACAGCAAATCACAAATCACAGTTGATTGCCTGAGATGGTAATCCCAGGCTCCATCATTAAACACTGTCCCAGACACCATGCTAAATTTTTTATATCTATCTATATCTAATTATTATATCTAATACTTCCAGAAACCAGCATTGCCCTGTTATACAACTCCTAATATTGCCATTTCCATTAGAGTCTGTGTGAATAGCACCCCTAACAATATACTGTAATCCTGTTTGTAGGTGGGAAGACTGAGGTTCAGACAGGTTACATACTTGCTGAAAGTCAGACAGTAACTAAGATTCAAAGCCCGGTCTGTCTCTGAGACTGATGGAATTCCCCTGCTCCATTCTACCACACCTGAGAGTGTATATAGTAACCTTTTGAGAACGATTGGATTTGGGCTTGGACTAGCTCAATGGAAAACCTCTTGGCTTCTATGTGGGGATAGGTAGCAAAAGTCCCATGAAAGGTTTCCAACAAGCCTAGTTTTATCTTACGGATGGCAGACTGACACGGACAGATATCCGTAGCTGGGAGGTAACCTGTGGGCTGGAATGTTCCCGGAGACAACTGGCTCCCACTCTCCCGCCTTTTAGCAATTACCTGGCAACCTCTTCTGCAAATACTCTCAGGGCAATCTCTTCAGTCTGTCAAGAATAAGCCCTGCCCCAACCAACATCTCCCAATATGCTCCCAGCCAAAAGGGTATCAATGTCTAAGGGTGGACAAAGCAGTAAAAAAAAGAAAAAAAAAATCCATCATCACTATTACACAAAAAGGAAGGGGACTTCTGAGGTTAACTCAAAAATGTCACAATTATATTCAAAGATGGTTTCACAGTAGTCTAATTTGTGAGGTCAGTGGACCAAGAAACACTGCTATAGCTTATTGGTCATGAAGCAACTGAAAAGAACTCTCTGGACTTCAGTTTCTTTCTTTATTAAATTAACACCAAATCCAAATGCTTGTGAGGATATGGGGTTTCTTTACCACTGAGCCACCAGTGAAACCCTGAGGATGTGGGTTAGGTGTCATCAAAAAATGAGTCCTTCTTCATTTTTTCCCTCCATGTTTTGTCTCAATTCTGATGCCTCAGTCATCAGATGCAAACAGATTTGACTCTTGCCACTGTCTCCTCAAATATTTATTTCTATGAAAATTAAGCAGCAAATAGTAGCTGTTGATGTATTAGTCTGCTGCCTGACCTTCTAACCTTTCACCCTGATCTACTGAACTCTGAACAAGGGGTAGTCTGATCTGCACAATGGTTTCCGATAAGCCCTTACACCCAGGGACAGTTCTTACTTAGGAATGTTCATTACATCATCCAAACAAGCCTTCAGCACACAGTAGCAAGAATACTCACATTATCTTCTGCTCACTATTTATTTTAAAACAAACCAAACAGCCCCAACACCCATAGATGACAGACCTGAACGTCACTGACAAAGGATGGTGAACAGGTATCAAACTGAGTGAGCCCACCCCTCTACGGCAAAGGGAGCGGTCACAGAAATGGATGCATGTCCTTGCCAGACAGATCATCAAACTGCCAGAGCAGAGGTTCAAGGAGTAGTGAGGAAGCACAGCAGTGGGAGTTTTAGTGCTTCTGACTACAAGGGGAACCAACTCAGAGAGGAAGCACCTCTGGCATTCTCACCAGTTCTGTGCTTGAGGTGGCCTAGTCTCATTTTGCTGATCAGCAGCTGGGGTTTTTCCAAGGAACTCCTTGACTCTCTATCAAGACCTGGAATCCCCACCTCTGTAATTCTTGCTGACTAAAAGCCTCAAAACTAAGCAATGAATCTGTTTCTAAGGCAACGGTAAAGCAACCACGAATTCTCATCCACTACAAATGCAAGCACTTTCAAATGCTAAGATGACGCCAGAGGATGGCCTTCTTTATCTGATCATCCAAGGAGAGGGTGCCAATTACCATTCTGGCCCCCACCCTCAGGCCCTCAGGCCACAGCCACACTTCACCACGGAGCTCCTTCAGTGCCCACAGCAACTCTCTGCTATTACTTTATTTTTTCCCCAAAGAGAGAGTTTCTACTTTTCTTCCTGAAAAATGAGGACAGGTCCTCTGGGAGACAAGCAGTTAGACATCACGTAAGGGACTCAAGCCCCCTGCCCAGACTTACAAGACTACAGGGCCTGTCCCATGTCAGAAAACACCCTCTTCATTCATCAAAGGTAGCAGCTGGGGTAATGGTCAGGCAACGTGGCCAAAAAGGAAAGATGGCTTCAGGATTTAGGATAATGAAAATGTTACTGAAAAGTCAGGAGACCCTTTTTCCCTTACTTTGTTTTTCTATATAGAACTTATTACTTTTTATTGAATTCTAGTTGATTTCCAATGCTGTGTTTATTTCTGCTGCACAGCAAAGTGATTTGGTTATACACATACATGCATTCTTTTTTATGTTCTTTTCCATTATGGTTTATCCCAGGATATTGAATGTAGTTCCCCATGCTATACAGTAGGACCTTGCTGTTTATCTATTCTATATGTAACAGTTTGTATCTCCTAATTTCAAATTTTCAGTCAATCTCTCTCCTAATTCCTCCCGCCTTGGGAACCACAAGTCTGTTCTCTACGTCTGTAAGTCTTAGAACTTCCTACTTTTTATACATTACAGACTTTATTTACCAGTTCTGCTTACTCTCTCTCATAGATGTCAACTCTGTAAGGGTAGGGATTTCTGTCTCTTGTGCACCCAGTTCCCCCGAGCATACCCTGCTACATGGAAGATACACAGCACCTGCTTTTATTAAATGAATAAAATACCTCTCGGTTGGCCTTGTGCTGATTCATCAAATCTCTGATGTGGAATCAGAATCCAGGTGCTGGGCCTAGGCATACGCATTTAGAAATGCTCCCTAGGTAAGATGGATACCCCTAAAGTGAGCAGAGGCCAGTATCAGACTGAAAAGCCACAATCAATATGCGGTAGAGGAGAATGAAGAATGGCAACACCTTTTCGTTGACTTGTTTTCACTACAGAGATTAACAATACTGTTCTTTCCTAGCAAAGAGCTCCTTACTGAGGTATTTCATGCAAAATAACCTTCTCACACTGCCCCTCCTTTCCACCTGAATAAACATGTGTAGTTTACATCAACCCATCCAGAGATTTTCACCTTTCCCTTGCCCATCTCCTGCCGCCCCACCCCCAAGGAAGGCTTTTGTAAGCACGCCCATTCATCACGTGACAAGGAAAGATGATCCATTTAGGGGATCATCAGCTAAAATCTGAGGTCGGAAATCCCTCCAAAGGCATGTAATAATCTCAAGGTTTTTCCATTCAGTCAGGAGAAAAGAAAATGGGGAATGACATTCTAGCAGTGAACAAGCAAAAACTAAAATAAAAGAAGGCAATCTGAAAAGCTGTGGAGAATGATACCAAATTTTAGCCCAACAAGTAAGTTAATACTTAGCTCTCATGACAATAAATCAATTTTTTAAAAATAATCTCAACACAGCCCACAATGTAGTGTCTTGGGGTCAAGACATGTTTATCTTTTAATTTTTTAACTGATAAGTAATCCAAAGAAATGAGAAAACAACACATTCATTCACAAGTTTGCCAAGCTTTTCTTAGCCACTCATTTGTGCCAGATACTGTGTTTTGACATATAAGATGATATTCCCCAAAGATGCTCAGATTCTAGTAAGTCATTACAAGAGACAAGGAGTCTTGCTTTCCAGAAGACAGATCTCTCCCATGACTAGGGAATCAGGAAGAGGAGAGACTTTCCAGGCATTCAGACAATAAGACCATGACCAAGAAGACAGATCTCTTCCATGACTAGGGAATCAGGAAGAGGAGAGACTTTCCAGGCATTCAGACAGTAAGACCATGACCACACCTGGATGCCCTCAAAGTGGACCACCTCTTTTCCAGGTTAACATACCTGGGGTCTTGGGGTCATACAAGTGGGCTTCTAGAAACCTCCAACTGCTCCATCTACGGTCTTGCAACCAAAAGATTTCAAATATAGTGAACTCCCAGGGGGGGGGCCTCAGATCATCTCTTCCATGAAACTTTCAGGTGTCTCATGTTGGACAATAGCAACTATTTCAGGTAATGATTTATTCACCATCCACCCTGAAAAGAGCAACCTTTCCTGATGTTTGACCTTACACTGAAGAAAAATGAGGTCATATGTGTGCAGTTATTTCTGGGTCACCAAAAAAGATCTCCTACCTAAAAATATTTCCCACACTAGCTTGTTGACATTGTGCCTTCAGAAATTTGAGTGAAGTATAAACCTCCTGGTATTCCTAGTTCTAGAGAGTAGACCATTTATTTGTTCTCAAGCATTTATTGAACAGCTTCTAGTGCGAAGCACCGGACCAAACACTGTGCGGATTACAAAGAGGACTGATTCCCGGTCCCTGTTCCTGATAAAATGTACAGTCTTCAAGTGATATTTACTCAAATGACCATGAATAGGAGAAAGAAGATGGAAAATTCCATAAAGGAAGGGACTGGAAAAAACAGAAGCCAAAGAGAGTAAGGGCATTTCAGAAGGAAGCAATGATGTGACTTAAGGCATAGAACAATACTTCTTCAACTTCACTTCACCTAAGGATCTGGAAAATCCATTAAAGTGAAGATAACTGGGCCCTATCAATGGGTATACAGTAGATCTAAAGAAAACAACGTAAGTCTTAATTGCTCAGTCGCGTTCAACTCTTTGTGACCTTATAGAGTGTAGCCCACCAGGCTCCTCTATCCATGGAATTCTCCAGGCAAGAATACTGGGGAGTCATTCCCTTCTCAAGAGAATCTTCCTGACCCAGGGATTAAACCCGGGTCTCCTGTATTACAGGCAAATTCTTTACATGCTTAGCCATGAGGAAAGCCCTATAGCTCTAAAGAGGAAGCCCCAAATTTGAATTTTAGATGGTCTTGGCACTGGCATGACGGGTAGAAATGCATAAAAGGCAGAACTGGGTAGGAAGGCAGAACTAGCTTGAAGGACATCAGCATGTTTAGCAAAAACAGACTAGAGAGCAAAAAGACATAAACAAGGTCCTTGATGGAAGGTGGTGCTTACATACTAGAAGATAACGTTTGTTGTAATATCAGTATGATGCTGATGTGAAATAGTATATTAGATGGGCTCTCATCACCAACTGGGACTCCAGACAGTACTAAAATATTGAAGTCCCAGGATTTCCCTCAGGACTTCCCTGGCAGTCCAGTGGATAAGATTCCATGCTTCCAATGCAGGGGGCATAGGTTCAATCCCTGGTTGGGGAACTAGGATCCCACATGCTATGTAGCACGGCCAAAAAATAAAAATGGTGAGTGTGTAGGGGAGGGAAGAGTGAAGAGGGCAGAGAAAAATGGACCCTAATCGGAGATCAAAAGGGGCCCCAAAGAGGAGATTAAATCACTAAGAGTAACATACATACTTCGTAATTTTGGCAAGGGCTTGCTCTGCTTTCCTCAAAGAGAAAAGCTAAGATTAGCTAGGAACCTACATAGACACAGGGAAAAGGAGCAAATCCATGGAAGTCTTCAGTTCAGTTCAGTTGCTCAGTCGTGTCCGACTCTTTGCAACCCTATGGACAGCAGCACGCCAGTCCTCCCTGTCCATCACCAACTCCCGGAGTCTACTCAAACTCATCTCCATTGAGTCAGTGATGCCATCCAACCATCTCATCCTCTGTCGTCCCCTTCTCCTCCTGCATTCAATCTTTCCCAGCATCAAGGTCTTTTCAAATGAGTCAGTTCTTTGCAGCAGTTGGCCAAAGGATTGGAGTTTCAGCTTCAGTATCAGTCCTTCCAATGAACGTTCAAGACTGATATCCTTTAGGATGGACTTGTTGGATCTCCTTGGACTCCAAGGGACTCTCAAGAGTCTTCTCCAACACCACAGTTCAAAAGCATCAATTCATCAGTGCTCAGCTTTCTTTATAGTCCAACTCTCACAGCCATACATGACTACTGGAAAAACCATAGCCTTAACTGGATGGACCTTTGTTGGCAAAGTAATGTCTCTGCTTTCTAATATGCTGTCTAGGTTGCATAACTTTTCTTCCATGGAGCAAGCATCTTTTAATTTCATGGCTCAGGCACCATCTACAGTGATTTTGGAGCCCAAAAAATAAAGTCTGCCACTGTTTCTCCATCTATTTGCCATGAAGTGATGGGACCGGATGCCATGATCTTTGTCTTCTGAATGTTGAGTTTTAAGCCAACTTTTTCACTCTCTTCCTTCACTTTCATCAAGAGGTTCTTTAGATCTTCTTCACTTTCTGCCAAATATTTCTTCCAGCAATCTCAACTCCAGCTTGTGCTTCATCCAGCCCAGCATTTCTCATGATGTACTCTGCATAAGTTAAATAAGTATGGTGACAATATACAGCCTTGACATACTCCTCTTCCTATTTGGAAGGAACCAGTCTGTTGTTCCATGTCCAGTTCTAACTGTTGCTTCCTGACCTGCATACACATTTCTCAAGAGGCAGGTCAGTGGTCTGGTATTCCCATCTCTTTCAGAATCTTCCACAGTTGGTTGTGATCTACACAGTCAAAAGCTTTGGCATAGTCAATAAAGCAAAAGTAGATGTTTTTCTGGAACTTTCTTGCTTTTTCGATGATCCAGCAGATGTTGGCAATTTGATCTCTGGTTCCTCTGGTTTCTAAAACCAGCTTGAACATCTGGAAGTTCATGGTTCATGTACTGTTGAAGCCTGGCTTGGAGAATTTTGAGCATTACTTTACTAGCGTGTGAGATGAGTGCAACTGTGTGGTAGTTTGAGCATTCTTTGGCATTGCCTTTCTTTGGGATTGGGATGAAAACTTATCTTTTCCAGTCCTGTGGCCTCTGCTGAGTTTTCCAAATTTGCTGGCATATTGAGTGCAGCACTTTCACAGCATCATCTTTTAGGATTTGAAATAGCTCAACTGGAATTCCATGACCTTCACTAGCTTTGTTCATAATGATGCTTCCTAAGGCCCACTAGACTTCACATTCCAGGATGTCCGGCTCTAGGTGAGTGATCACACCATCGTGATTATCTGGGTCGTGAAGATCTTTTTTGCACAGTAGTTCTGTGTATTCTTTCCGCCTCTTCTTAATATCTTCTGCTTCTCTGGGAGTCTTCAGAGACCTTTCAATCAGGTTCCATTCACAAGCTCTGAACAGACGTCAAGTATACGCAGAAACAAAAAACCCAAACTAGACCTCCTAGGTGGTGAGGAAAGTTGTGCTCTTTAAATGAGAGGCTTGTATGGAGCCTCACCATGTTCCCCTGTTCCCTTCAACTCAAGAGTAAATCTTTGAAGTCACTCTTCTGGCTTTGTAGTCTGTCTCTTTGGACTGGGGATGTTTAATACAGAATTTAGTTTCAAGCCATGTGATAGGAACATGCACAACGCCTTAAAAAAAATCTTTTTTAACAAAAAAATTGCTGGTTATGTGAGCAAGCTGGTGAATTTCATCAGCTTTTCTCCTGAGTCATTAAGCTTCATCTTCAAGTAGATTGTTTTTTGGAGATGGGAATTTATCAACTGAAAGTTTGTAGGTCTTTCAAATTTTCCTGCATAGTCACAAAGCACAATCCTGTAAAGAATGAGATGCCCTTGAGGAGAACAGAAATAGGAAGTAAAAAGAAACAGTTTTCTCAAAACCCAGGTTGGGGGCTTTCCCAGTAGTTCAGTGGTAAAGAATCTGCCTGCCAATGCCGGAGACACGGGTTCAGTCCCCAGGCCAGGAGGATCCCACATGCCGCAGTGCAACGAAGCCACTGCACCGCAACTAGTAAACAAGCGCTCTGGAGCCCGGGAGCCACGGCTGCTGAGCCCACGTGCCCTGGAGCCCGTGATCCGCAACAAGCGAAGCTACCGCAACGATGAGCCCATGCGCCACATGTAGAGTAGTTCCCTGCTCCCCGTAACCACATAAAAGCCCCTGAAGCAACCAAGACTCAGCACAGCCAAAAATAAACAAACACTTTTTTAAAAATTCAAGTTGACTGACGCTCACACAATGGTGACTCTTCATCGACGTTCTATGTTCCAGTTTTCTACAGTTCCTGACAATAGACGCAGTGGCACAGCTCTGAGTGTATATATAACCAATCCATTTTTAAAAATGGAAGCAGCTTAGAAAGGAACTAACCAAAGTTTTATTTAGAGAAATAAATCACGTAGCTTTTCAGGAGGGAACATATGAACTTTTTATACAAATCCCTGAGCACAGTTTAGGAAACATAGTTTACTAAGTAAGGCATCTAATGAACATGTCCTTTAAACCAGGGGTCTTCAACCTCTGTGATCTAATGCCTGATGATCAGAGATGGAGCTGATAGAAATAAAGTGCACAATAAATGCAACGTGCTTTACTCATCTCAAAACCATTCCCCTCTGCCCCCCACCTTGGTCCATGGAAAAACTGTCTTCCATATAATCAGTCCCTGGTGCCAAAAAGGACGGGTATCACTGTTTTAAACCAATCCCATATACCTGTGTTTGAAGAACTGTTTATATATTGACTTATGGTTTTAATTTTAGTAACTATGACATGACTATTATTGTCTTTTTGTGATATGTTGAGGATTAGACAGGAGCTTTTGAAAAAGAGAAAAAATTCAGTGGAGAAGGAAAGACTCATGTAACTATTTTATTAACAAGTGAAGATAGTAACTCCTGCCTATTAAGTCTTTGCATAAGGAAGGATTATTTTCACCAGTATCAATGATTAATGAGAGAACATTCATTCAACAAACACTGACTGTCTATTATGTGTCTGGCAAAGTATCTGGGGCTAGAACCATGAACTAAACAGAGAATCTCTCTCCTCCCGGAATTTATTATCTAGCTAGGAAGACAGAAGATAGATGTTAATTTAAACTGTTACAAACAGAAACATTTAAATTGTTACAGAAAGAAGCATTTATTAATTGATAAATTCTATAAAGGAAAAACACAGTCCTAGGAGAGTAAGTAATGGAAGGCCTGACCTGCTAGGATATTAGGGAATGCTTTGCTGATGAAATAACATCTGAGCCAAAATTTTTTAAAAGACACTCAGCAAGAGGCCAGGCTAAAGGTTGCTGGAGGGCAAGGCCTTAGGCTGACACTTCTGTAATTACCCTTCTCAGTAATGGGATTACTCACAGACCTACCTTCTTACATACGCTGGGGTATGAGATCATGTTTAGAAAATGCTAAAAACAGCTTCTGAAATTTATATGAGAATCTCCCCCTCTGAGGTCACAGTCACACAGTGGAAATTAACTGCATTCTACCACACCGCTGGGGGCAGTACTGTTAGACAGAAAGGTCATTGGTCTTGGGGCCAAAAGAAATGAGTGCTGGTCTTGGCTCTCACTGACCAGTCACGTGGCCTTGGACAAGTCGTTTTCCCTTTCTCAGCTTGATCTGTAAAATCGAGGAATTTTGCTGGTAGCCCAAATCTACAATATCCTAATTCCTCACTTTGGCATTCAAGGTCATCATCCATTATACATCACGTGTCTAACTTGCCAGATTTACTGTTCCTGGTAGATAGCTGAGCTACAAATTGAAAATTACCCAAATTAACACCCTGTTTTCCTTTCTCATGCTTTATCTACCTGTCCTCCATGACCCATTCTGAATATCCAATTCCCCTTCCAAAAACCACTTTTATTACTAGGAAGGCCCCTAAAAGTCCTCTAATGTTGCCCCTTCCTTCCTTTTCCCTGCAAGAAAACTCAGGCTATGAGGACTTAAAAGACTTTTTCCCCAAAGCCACGCATCTCAGAAGTGACAAAGCTAAGCTCTAAAACAAGGTCTCTGAGTTTCTAGGCCAGCTCTCTTCCCGTGACACCAACCCCGATTGCTTGGATTCCTGCAGCCCCTAAGGTGACTGGTGTGTTTCTCTTAAGATCTGTGTCTCGAGGGTTAGGAAACTATGGGCAAGAGGTCAAATTTAGCCTACCATCTGTCTTGATAATGCCTATTTTTAAAAATATATTTTGAAACGGTTGAAACATTTTTGAAAAGCACTGTTTCATATGTGAAAATTACACAATGCTCGAATTTCAGTGTAAGTAAAAACTGTTCTATGGAACACAGCACGTTCATGCATTTAAGTACTGTCAATGCCTGCTGTCACGTTTTTACAGCAGTGTTGAGTAGCTCTGACAGGCCCTGTGGTCCACAAAGCCAAAACTATTTACTCTGTGGCCCTTCAAAAAAACAGTTTGTGGGGGTTCAGGATGGGGGTACACATGTACACCCATGGCTAATTCATGTTGATGTATGGCAAAAGCCACCACAATATTGTAATCAGCCTCCAGTTAAAACAAATAAAATTAAAAAACAAAACAAAACAGTGCTGTGACCTTTGGTGCAGCCATTGTGTGTGTCCTTATCTTCCGGCTCTCCAAGACAACCTTCCACAATCAGAATGTCCACGTAAAGGCACACAGGTAGGCACAGTCATCCCTCAAGCAGTAAGGACCAATCCTCATTGAGCACTCATGTGCTATACGCAGTTCCAGATGTTTTATAAGTATGAATGTATCATTCCTCACAAAAACCCCATAAGGCTCTCTACTATTATTACTCCCATTTAACAGATGAAGATCCCTGGGGTCAGGAAGACCCCTGGAGAAGGAAATGGTAACCCACGCCAGCACTCTTGCCTGGAAAATCCCATGGACAGAGGAGCCTACAGTCCATGGGATTGCAAATAGTTGGACACGATTAAGCAACTTCACTTTCACTTTCACCAGATGAATAAAATGAGGCACAGAGAAGTTAAGGACCTTGCACAATGTTAAATGTGCCATTTGTTGAATTCAAACAAACATTAAAACTAAGATGACATGTCTGTTCCCTGGAGGACGACATGGCAACCCACTCCTGGATTCTTGCCTGGAGAATCCCACGCACAGAGGAGCCTAGAGGGTTACAGTCCATAGTGGGTTGCAAAGAGTCAGACGTAACTGAGCATGCATGCTCAGATACTGAGATATGCCTGCTGACCTCAGAGAACTTTGGTCTGAGTGCCATAGCATCCTTCATTGCATTTATCAATATCTTTGATCTAGAAGCAAAGTCATCCTTCTCTTTCCAACTGAGGAAATCACTGCTAGACATCCAGGGACTCCTGAGATCAGAAAACACAGGCACAGGTCTAGGGCCTTCTACTAACATATTATCAAAGAAAAAGAGAGATGTAACTTTAGTGAAGTAGTTTCAGAGTCACACATCTGGATCCAACTACATCCCATTTCATTCTATGAATTCATTTAATTTCATATGGCCTCCATTTGCTTATTTCTCTCTCTCTCT
>NW_024070209.1:22471692-22701779 GCF_014754425.2 Oryx dammah
ATATATATATATATATATATATATATATATAAAATAGATGACCTCTGATGTGGTCTTCCAGAGCTACCTAGGGTTCTAAGCAGCATGAGAAATGATGAGAAGAAGTTCTAGAAAAGGGTGGCAGGGGCAGCTGCACAGCTAGGAGAAGACAGTAGAGAAGAGTTACCAACTGAATCCAATATCAACCCTCAGATTTCAGCTCCAGGTGGCTCACATCAACCAACATTTGAAAGGTAGAATTTGGAAGAGTTCAGTCGCTCAGTCGTGTCCGACTCTTTGCGACCTCATTAAGCTCAGCACACCAGGCCTCCCTGTCCATCACCAACTCCCGGAGTTCACCCAAAGCCATGTCCATTGAGTCGGTGATGCCATCCAACCATCTTATCCTCTGTCATCCCCTCCTCCTCCTGCTTTCAGTCTTTCCCGGCATCAGGGTCTTTTCCAATGAGTCAGCTCTTCGCATCAGGTGGCCAAAGCATTGGAGTTTCAGCTTTAGCATCAGTCCTTCCAATGAACACCCAGGACTGATCTCCTTTAGGATGGACTGGCTGGATCTCCTTGCAGATTTGGAAGAATGGCGACCTGCAATTTCTAAGGAACACAGATGACTGAGCCCCTGAGCTCCTCCCTAAGCTTTACCCTTTCGCCCTTGTCTGATGCCACTCACTCTGGGGGCTCTACCATGAAACACAGAGGAAGTGGTGGCTGGTGTGTAGAGTAAGCAGCCTGATTCTCAAAACCTGCCCAGAGTGGATGCTGTATATTGAACAGAGCAGAGCCAAAGGGGGCCCTGGTTCCTGTACCTTAAGGGGAAGCAGAAGTGAGGAGCTGAAAAAGCTTCAGGGAGAAAGCACTAGAGCCATTTGGTGCTCAAGAAGGAAAGAAAAACCACCTGTGATGGCACAGAAACCATAACCATCAAATATAAGGAAGCAACAGGGGGCCAGGGGCTATGTTCCTTGCCTCACCTCTCAGAATGATACAGCTTCTTTCCTTCAAGGCGTGCTGGAAATTCATCATCCATTTTGGTTCCCCATGTAAAATACACGTGTGCAATGGCTTCTGCTATCACTGGTCCCTGACTGGGACGTGCAGCTGGACTGAAGTTTGGAAATGGCCCTTGCTCTGCGGTGCTCCTTGTCATAAGTTAGCTGGGGCTGGTTTACATGTTTTGAAAATAGCAAGACTGCTTATTTCAAAAGCCTTTTCATTCTTTGAGAATGAACTAAAATGCCTCCTCCTCCAAGAAACCATTTCCAGTGTTCTCTTCCTCCTCTCAACTCTAAAGCACTGGGCTTATTAGACAGCCACAGCCACCTGTCTCATTCGGCCCAGTATTTAAGTGTTCACACAGAGTCAGACACGACTAAAGTGACTTAGCAGCAGCAGCAGACTGTACACCAACAAGAACAAAGAGCAAGGCTTTAGAAAAGCCTCAAAAACTGGTATCATCACCTACTCACTCTTGGACAAGTTTTTTAACTGAGCCATAGTCTTCATCTTTAAGTCAGGATCAGGATGTTTCCTTGCAAGGGTATTACATGAGAAAATAGGTAAAGTGCCTAGACTGGTGTTCAACAAATGTCAAATAACTTCTCTTTAGCATCTGTATCCTCTGAAAAGCCCAGTGCAGTGCATACACTGAGTGCTCAATAAATGTCATAGTTGGGTTAAAGTAAATTGCTGAATCACTCTCATGTCTGTTAGACTTCATTTTACATTAGGTTCAACCATGAAATTTTTTTTCTGACTTCACACACAATGACATCTATAAAGTGATGAACTTTTTTGTCTTTCCTAAAAAACTTAAGATGGATTCTAATATTTACATTTCATGTTTCTGTATCTATTACATATGCAAAAATAAATGTTTGTCTGAATGAGTATCACACTAGTTTTCTAGGTGAATGGTATGAATACTCCAAAACGACACAGCAGAAACCATTCAAGATTTTAAAGGTTGGGACATATCTCACCCGTTTCTCAGAAGACTTAAGCTAAATTTTCAAGAAACTCTTGTTACCTTTGCTGCCCTGGACGTAAAATTTCAGGGTGCCAGTTTATCTTTGCCTCTGTATGGCTACTTTCTAGCCCCCAACTTCAGTAGCCTGGTTCCAATTCCCTGGCACTTCCCCACCAGAAGGGCCCTCTAGGGGCACTGCTGCTGCTGCTGCTGCTAAGTTGCTTCAGTTGTGTCCGACTCTTCGCGACCCCATGGACTGCAGCCCACCAGGCTCCCCCGTCCATGGGATTCTCCAGGCAAGAGTACTGGAGTGGGGTGGCACTGCCTTCTCCGTCTACAGGCACTAGCAGACAGCAACCCAGTTTCAAACTTCTTTCACTTCTTCTGCACCTTGCTGTGTTCTAGATCCTCGGGACTTCTCTATCTGCCAGATGATCAGACAAACCAATCCAAGTTAATAAATGAACAGATGTGAATGGTTTGTGAGAATGAATGGGAACTCTTTTCTAAGTAATCCCGTTGCATTCTATTAGGGATTTATTAGATAGAATTACTTTATTTAAATGAATGCCTGGAATAGTAAGAATTTCTGATCCTACATTGGTCGATAGATAAATGCTTTGAATCCAGGCATGTTCTGTGCTTCTCAAGTCACTTTCTAGGCAGCTGCCTACAATGTACTTGCCCCTGCTCACAAACACACTTTCATCACTTCAGCTGCTTTTCATCATTTCAGTGCTTTCCCCCTCCCCCATGGTCTCCTCTTCCTCCTGAAAACTGGCTACAAAGTTTCAGATGAAGAGAAAGTAGGATTCTCATGAAACTTTGTACTTACTATAGTCTCCTGACTGCACCCATCAAAGGAGAAATCACAAAAGTAGATAAACACTTAAGGGTTCAATACAGAGTTGTCAGCAAAGAAAGCCTACAGAAAACACTTGAAACCCAAGAGCTGGGAGCAACTGTCTTCCAAATTGAATCAACACACTAGTAAAAGACGCCTGATCTCATTTGTATTCTCAACTGCTGGTGATGAAAACATATCAGTAAGAGTAGTTTACCCTAGGAGTCTCCAGTTCGGAAAAAGAGCAGCTTGATATTCAAACCCTGCTGAGAATCTAAGTCATTTATTAGTTGGAAGTTTGCAAAATATGTGTTGTATAAAATATCTTTTGTGAAGAGTATGTGTTTGTATGCCCACACGCACGGGAGGCTGAGGACAGAGGGAAGCAGGAAAAGAGAGCGCAGAGATGCAGACACTATCACACAGGGAAGGCTATCTTTCTGAAGAGGAAAAAAAACTGAAAATAATCCCACTGCACTTAATGAGGCCTCACCGAACTAGCCCTGAGTCCAGGTCAAAATCTCAGAGCAAGACTCTGCAAGCTCAGTTTCCCAGAACCTAGTCCATCTTAAAGAGTCAGAGAACAAGTGACATTTGCGTCCACTAAATCTCAAGGACCTCTCAGCACCTCTAGGGGGTAGATCTCCTTTGTTCAGAGAGAAAATTGGAAACAGCTAGTTCAGCAATCTACCAGCTTTGTTAGCCCCAGTTACCACTGAAAATTAGAACCAAATTGATAGGCAGCTGAAGGAATGGATTCTGAAATCCAGAGAAAGTCAGAACATTAGCCACAAGAGGGAGCAGGAGAATCTGATCAGATGGGAGACTATTTGGTACAGGTTATGAGGAGGGGTCTGACCATGAGGATGTACGATATTGAAAGACATTTTGACAAGAGACATTTATCCCTTAGAGGAAAAAAAAGGGAGGGGGGTGGAAGGCTCAAGAGGAAGCGAGATCTCGGCACGTTGATTCATAAGTTTTGTCAGCCCAATGTCAAGCAACAATTTTTAGATACAAGCAACATAGATACACACTGCAAAAATATCAAACGTGCAAGCTATGTGCTCTACCATCCTCTTTGTTGTGCTTCTTTTTCCTCATTTAATTTCTATTTCAATTTAGATCTTGTGTATTTCCATGATGATGGGACAGATTGCTTGCTTCTCACCTACTTGCTTTTCTCCCTCTACCTGAAGGCATCACAGAGAAAGGGCCTCTGTTACTGAACTACAACACGAAAACCAGATGGTACAGTCCCCAAATGCACTTACTTTGAGAATAACCCATCCATAAGCTAAATGCATGCTTTATACTTTCTTTAAAGGGGAAATGCAACTTGGTAGGATCTACAGAGCATTTTTCACCATTTATTTTGTCAAAGAAACAGATTAAGTACTTACAGGGAAGGATATATGCATTTACATTGCAAGATAAATAAAACTATTTTTGTCTGGTAAAAAAAAATGTTAAATATAGCTTGCTAACAAAATGCTGAAGCTCTCTTGAAATATTTAATTTTCAAAACATAGTGAGTTATTAGAGCAATTAATACAATTCCTACAAATAGTCCTGTAGGTGTTACTGACTATACCTCACCTTCCTTTTGTAATTTCACTTTCTTTTTGTCATTTTATTTGGAGTTAAAACACTGCTGGGCCATGCATTTTTCTTCCCTTTCATGATCAACATAAGGGTTATCCAGTACTTAATCTGAAAAGATACAGTAGAAACCATTAAATAGTAACGATAAAGTAAACTGACAGTAGGTAGATACAGAGAGGTAAAGCACAGCCTTCATATTCTAATTCATTACACTCCTCTTACAGCCCTGCTAAGGTTTCAAGGCAGAGTAAAGGAAGTCTGATTGTCATGGACACTCACATCCTTTGCTGTCCCTGCACAGCTCAATAGTGAATAACAGTTTACCTTTGTGCAGGTTTTTGTTGTTTGTTTGTTTGACTTTTCCCCTAGGAATTAGTCATGCCATATTTAATCAAAGAGCCAGTTTAGGGGAGAAAAATCAAGGCTCCTTCTTTAGTAGGTGAGAGAAATAACGAACTAGCCCTCAGATCCAAATGGAATCCTTCAAGCAGGCAGAGTCCCTAAAATGAAAACCATTTAAGAAAATACATTATGCTTCTGATGAAGTAAGTGGATCTGTCCCCGCCTTCTCATTCAGGAGGCCCCAAAGATGGAGCGAGCTAGTTCTCTTCCTTCCTCCTTTTTTTTTTCATGCTAACCTCAAAATTAAGCAAGTTTAGCAAACCCATAGAGGTAAATCCAAGTAACAGAGAGCAACCTAAAAGCAATCATTCCTATTACAGCTTTGTTTTCTTTTCTGAAATGAATGAAATATCTAAATATATTCTCCTCCGTTTGCCTGACTTGCTGCGGGAGCAGCTCTGAGAAAGAGAAACCTGTGAGTGAGGACTGAGTGTGTATGTTATGGGGGTTTTAGATGGGAGGTATGCTTTCAGAATCCCCTCCTGATTGCTCCCTATTTCCCTCAGGATATCTTCACACAGATACTACATTGTGGATGTTCAATTGCTCTAATTGGAGAAACTCAAAAGCTATGCCTTTAACCAGATCTGATCAGACTCTCCACCTTCTCCGCCAGCTCCTCCATGACACGGATGTCTGTACTGTCTTTACGACCGTCATATTTTAAAAAGCTCCTTCCACTACACCTACTGATATCCTTTCTCTCTCTCTCTCTCTCTCTGTTTTCAGTCTTCACACCTCCAGCAGGACAAAGTTTGTATTGTCATATTCACAACCACTAGTGGCTGACTAGCAGTAGAGAGAGAGCGCCTGCAAGGGAGCCAGGCAAGAGGGGGGTTAAATAAATACCTAGTGCAAAGCCGGACTTTCTTTCTACCGACTGCGGACACCATGCACAACGCTTTCTTCACAAAATTCTTTGTTACATTCGATCACTCTGCTCACAACCCAACCATTGCCACTTTGTCTGGGGAGGGAAATACGAATTGCCAGCCCAAGCCATTCATCCAGAAGCCACGAGGGAAGGGGGATTTTATACGCCAAGGATGCACACATACTGTATTTTTAAAAGCGTCGCCTGTGCAGATTTGGTTTCCGTAGCCGACTGTCCACCCATAAGACCTCCCTCTTTTTCATTAAGGAGGAGCCAAGAAGGATATCCTTACATCTCAGAACACAGACCATTTCCCCAAGAGCCAGCAAAGCTCCAGAGGCAGAGGCGGATAATGCAGCGGCAAAGTTCCCCTCGAATCTCGGGGGCAAGATGCCTGTGCGCGCAGCATCCCCAAGGCACCCTCTAGCAGAGTGCCCGAAGGCAGGGACCCTGCAGCCCACTCCCCCCCTCCCCCCGCCGCTGCATCCCTCCCTCGCCTGTCCCCCCCGCCCCGGCCACACCTCCCTCCTTTCCGCAGTCCTTACAGAAGGAGCACCCAGGGCTGGCCGGAAAAGAGGAAACTCGCGAGTGTGGGCTTGGGGAAGACCCCAGGGATTACCAGGGGGACGGATGACCATGGAACTGAGCCCAGTGGGTGGGGACGCCTGGATCCCCAGCAGCGCTGCATTCCGGGTGGACTTCGCTCTCAGCGCCCTGAATCCTCAAGCCCAAGGCGGTGCAGGGTGCAACACCCCTCCTTAGCAGCCCTTTCTTCCTCCGGCAGGCGGGTACACTCAACGACCAGGCGCACCAGCCCGAGCAATTTCACTCTCCGAGCAGCGCGTACACCCCAGATATGGGTAGAGATACATACACACACACACAATTTAGAAGCCGGTCCTTTGCCAAAGCTGGGGGAAGTGGAGCCTTCTGAACAAATGGAAAATAGTTGGCGGTATCTGACCAAATCCCTTCAGCTGCCCATCAGAAGATCCTACCTGGTTTGGGGGAGTGTGACTGGATCCTTCTCCGGTTCCTCCACGCTAGTAGGAAAGACGGCGCACTCCCTCCTTTTTAAATAGCTCCCGAGCTGGGAGAGGTTTCTCCCATCTTCGGGGGGAAGCACAAAGCGGGCGGCGGGTAGGCTCCGGTGCAGCGCCGGCGCGAGCAGGAGCGGCGGCGGCGGCGGGCAGCCGGTGCGCGCGGGCGGGAGGCAGCGCGGAGGCCGGGAGGCTGGGAGGGCCGGGGCCCGGGCGGCGCGCGCGCTCTCCTCCCTCTCTCCCTCCCTCCCTCCCGCGCACACTCGCCCGCCCGCCGCCCGCAGCCTCGCACTCGCTCTCACGCGCGCTCCCCCCAGCCGCCGCCGGCGCCCGGGCCCCCCGCGCGCCTCACGCCGGCGCCCTCGGCCACCGCGGACGAGCGGAGCTGGCCGGTTTCTGGAGCTCCGAGCCAGAGGGGAACAATTCCAGCTTCCCAGCCTCTGCCGCGGAGGTCTGTCGACGTCCTCCCAGCTCTCAGCTCTCGGCCCTGCAGTGCGTTCGGGCCGCGCGCGCTAGCGCTTTTCCCGGCGCCCAACCCGTGGGTTACACGCGCAGACCATCTCTGCAACTTTTCTTTGCCGCCTTCCTCGCCTCACCCACAGACAGAACCCCAACCCCGGCTTGCCTACCCGTTTCTCACCTCTGAAATTGTTCATCCAGATATATCTTTCTTCCTCCACTTTCTATCCCTCTGCTAAAGAAAGCTTTCTTTTAGCAAAGGGATCCCGGGATATATCAATGATTTTTCTCTGAAATCCTCACTCTGTGTTTTTCCTACTTATCGGAACTGTCCAGAAATACGCTAGCTAGGAGCTGCTGACACAAGCAGATAAAGAAGGGGGGGGGGTAATTCCCCAGCCAAGAACTCCGAAAGATTCTCCTTTGTTGGTGTTTCCCTCTAAGATTGCAGCTCACCTGAGAATAAAGACCAAGAGGCTGTTTAATGAGAAAGCCCTGAAGCTTTTAAAACTACAGAGAGGAGTAAAAGCTGAGCAATAAGGTTAAGCTGGGAAACATCTAATGCAGCAATCGACGAACCATTCATTGCCCTTTCCAAGAGAAGCATTATCATTGCCAATACATCACTTCGCCATAATTAATAAAGGAGTACTGCGCCAGGCCCTCGCCCTCTTGACAGCTCATTCATCCTTAAGAACCCTTAATGATTTGGCAGGATGAAAGGCTAGACCCGCGGTGGAGTTCACAAACCTGGCTGCGTATCAGACACACCTGGGAAGCTAGTGAAAAATGCAGATTGTAGCGTCGCATCTCGAGACTGATGTAGCTTCTCAAATCGGGCTCCAAGTTAGTATTTTTCAAGCACGAGTCGACGTTCGCCACTCACTGGTGTGGTTTGCTTAAGTGTGGAAGATCAGTGGCAGCTGTGTCGGGGGGGGGGGGGGCCAGGGGACGGGAGGATCAGACTCAGGGTTACGTTCCTTAGTAGACTCCCCCCTCCCCGCCCCTCCCCAGCCCTGTACTTACAGCCGGGCTCTGGGCTGCCAGGTCACAGGAAAAGAGAAACTCTGACTCCAGGAAACCCCGCTCGCTGTTTGACTGTGAGGCAAAGGGTGTGAGGGGTAGGAAAAGTAGCCCTCCTTTGCCTTTTTGCCAGTGGTTCACAATTCTGAGAGCACCTCAGAATCTCCTGGGGAGCTTTTTAAAATCCCAATGCTTAGGCCACACCCCAGAGAGAATATCTTGGAATCTCTTGCACGGGGGTGGGGGGTGGGTGGGTGAGGGGTTGCTCAGGCATCAGTAATTATTTTTAAGTTTTAAGTTTCCCTGGTTGGTGCCCCATGTGTAACCAAGGTTGAGAATCATGTTCTAGGCCAGTGCTCCTCAAGCGTGAACCTGCATATGAATCAGCTGGAGACCGCAGTTTCTTATGCTGCAAATCTGAAACAGGCCTGGCATCTGCACTTCTAACAAACTCACAAGTGATGGTGATGCTGCCTGAATGAGGACCACTCTTATTAACAGAGGCAGGCAGCCTCCTCCTGTTGGTTGGGGACACTCAGCTTGTTAGAGGAAACTCCAGGCTTCTTGTATATTCCGAGGAATCATTCTTCCTCAAGAACATGTTCCTCTCCTCTGCGATGAGTTAAACTTTCTGGGAAGCCACTCTTCACACAAACGTTTTATTAGACTGCACTGACTAATGGATATGAATAGAATGACATGTGGGGAGACACAGAAGGTTGCCACCTCCCTGTTAGCATATGTCCTCAGACAAAAATGACTTAGGGTCCTGCCTTCAAGAGTGTGAGAGGCAGGCATTTGGCTCACACTCAAGGAAAGGGGCTCGAAAAGTGGCTGCTTTGCAAATGACATTGGGAAAGGCATATAACTAGACTCCACCCATAGGAAATAGGACAAAGCTGACTGAATGCAAGAGCTAATGAAAATGTGAGTGGAGTACGTCTCATTGGAATGGATTTTGTAGAAAGGGTGCGGCCTGTTATTGCTATTATGGACCACTTAGTGAAAATTCAGATTTTCTTCACAGTGTAAGCATGCTTGTGACACATGGGTGATAAAAGCCCTGTTCTTAAATGTCTGTATTCCAGCAGTGCCCCAAATCTATCTTGTCAGCGGTTGAGAAGGCATTAAGACAACATCATGTTCTCTTTATTCCTGTTCTTCCCCTCAGTTTAGACTATTTCGGTTAATTTTAATATTTGAGGGGGGAACTACATTCATTGGTCTTCTCTATTTCCTAGAACCATTAAAAGCTAGCCTAGTGACTTGGCACCATTTTTGATTTAGCTCAAGTTATGACCCCTTAATTTTTTTTTTCCTTTCATTTCTCACTAAAGGCATTTTTATAAGGGTTCCTGGGGCCCAAGGCAAATCAAACCTTTCATTCCCTCCTAAATGTCATACATGACTGGATTTTTATTACAAGAATTATCAAAGGCTACATCACTGGCACAAAGCTCTAGGTAAGAAAATAAGCTGCTCAGGCTGTGACTTTGGAAAGAAAAAATGTTGTATGTAGGAAGACAGTGATTTACATTCCAATGGCAATGCTATTTCCTAATTGTATTCTTGTGTATTGATTGCCATTCTTTCCTTGGGACTTAAGAAACAGTTGTGGGCCTCCACTGTTATCTATCCCAGTTGGCATAACCATCTTGCAGACTCCATGGGGATATTATTAAGATTTGGTATATTCTTAAGATGGTTCATGGGGTCGCAAAGAGTTGGACACGACTGAGTGACTGAACTGAACTGAACTGAATATAGCTCTAGGCAATCCCCACGTCTTTTCCTACCCTGCCCAAGTTCAACATTCACCTATCTGCTCCTTCATTGGTTTAGTTTGATACTGATTTCCTCCTAAGAAAAAAGCATTTTAGCATCCCTAGCTTTAGCCATTCTCCTGCACAGGAAACTCAGGTGAAACACTGGACCAGGTTTTCTTGGCTGCTAATTGGACCCACAGTTTTTACTTCACAGGTGACTGTGGGGATTCTTGTTGACTTCTAAGACCTCCCTGGGGTCTTGTTCCTGCAATTAAACTTTTACTTCTTTACTTTGCTCTGAGCAGTTGAACCCATTCTAGTCAGTGGCCCATGCTGGTGGGACGGAGCAGCCTTCCCAGTGGACTCAGTTATGACCCTTTCTTCCTCAGTGCTCTGTCACTGTAAAGCCAACCACTTCCTCTGACTTTGTCACAGTCTCTGCATACCAGAGACTTGCACTTCTGCATTTGAGCAACTTACAGTCAACAGTTGACCTTGTGCAAAATCCTGACACTTTCATTTTTTATTTCTGCCTCAGTACAATGAGGACATTATCTAGTTTGTACTTCCCAAACTTTACCAATGGTGAGTTTACCAGTCAGTAACTCAATGGCAGAATCATTATCTAGATCAACTCAACTAGTGGGTCAGAGAAGAACAGAGACTGGTTAAGAAATAGGCTTTGGAGTCTGAATATCACCTCTGCCTGTCTGGCCTTGGAAAGTTTTTTTAACCACAGTGTCTTTCTCTGGAAAACCTAGATCATAAATCTCCTTCAGGGAGTTATGGAAAGGATAAATGTATATAATGTGCTTGACATATATGTACTTGCCTTATCACAGAAATTAATAAGTGGTATTATTATTATTGGTAAATTTCCATAAAAAATATATCCATGAAGCGAAAAATTTCTATATAATTAGGTTCAACATAATCAGGCCATCCCATTACTGATAATGATTATGCCGTGGTTTTTGTTATTTGGGCTTCCTTGATGGCTCAGATGGTCAAGAATCTGCCTGCAATACAGAAGACCTGGCTTCCATCCCTGGGTTGGGAAAATTCCCTGGAGAAGGGAATGGCTACCCACTCCAGCATTTGTGCCTGGAGAATTCCGTGGACAGAGGAGGCTGGCAGGCTACAGTCCATGGGGTCGCAAAGAGCTGGACACAACTGAGTGACTAACACTTTCATTTTCATGCTGTGGTTTTCGTTATATGGAATTCTACACAATGAATAATCCAGGAAAGTGGATGTCCGTATGGTTGAGAGTAGTTTCCCTCTCTATAATGAGGGAAACTGCTGTGCGCTTTCCAATTTTATAAATACAGTGTGGTTACTGCATCCTCCCTGGATTACAATATTTCTTTTCCTATATGTTCCTCTTTTCCTATGATTCCCTCTCTGATATAATCTCAGGGTTTAATTTCCAACAGAGCCATTTTTAGCAAATCCAGTACAAGGAAGATTTTGCTTTTCTGTCACATTAATTTTCTTAACAGAGGACCTTATCTAGAGAACATGAACTTTTTCACCAAGTTTGCACAAACTTTCATCAACATCGATTCAAGGACTGCATCAATAGGGACTCAAGATGAAATCCCCAGAGTCCTCTGTACCAGGCAGTTTATTCCTCAGAATCCAGTTCTGAAGCAATGTCCCTGAAAGACTGTACTTTAGATCTTTCAATAAATCTCCTTTCTTTGGCATTGCCTATGATCTATAGCTCCTTTACTGCATTTCCAATTGCTGACCACTAATTAGACTCTTCTGAGAACTGACAATATTTTAGTAGAGACCACAGTGCCCAGATAGTAGCCCTTGAAAATGTTTATAACAAAGATACCTAAGGGAGAAATGGACTGAATTTGTGGGTGACTTAAGCCATGGTCTTAATGCTGCTGATTCTGCTACCACTGGAGTGTCTGGAAATAATGACATTATATGCTCTTGTCTCTTTAAAAACTCAGAATCTTACACAGCATGACCTAAAGGGTCCTTAGCAATTAAAAAGAAGGAAAGTTCAGAAACTATATTGTTTCCCCTTCGTTTTAAAACATTGTTCTGTCTCACAAAAGTCTTTGCCATCTTTGGATTTGTTTAAGAATTTCTGAGAGTGTAGACCAAAATGAGAGTGTAGACCAGTTAGTTGTATAGATAGTAAATTTATCTGACATCTACAACCTAAATTTTAGATAAGAAATTCTTAAGTACTAATGAGGGAACTATGATTACCCTCATTTTTACAAGCTGAGAAAGTACAAACAGATTTGCCCAATCCTAGCTGCACATAAGTATCAGTTGTTTCAAAATAATACTGAAGCCCAGATCCACTTTTTAGAGATTTGGTTCCTACTGCTCTGGAGTATGGACACTGGCATTTTTTTTAAGTTTCTTGGTTGATTCTAGGTTCAGCTTGAGCTAACCACTAGCCTAGGGTCAAATAGCTAATTAGTGATAAAGACAAGTGAAAAAACTCTCTTTACATCTGCCATAATTCTATTTCTATCCTGCTGCTACATTGAACATTGGTATTTAACAGAACACAAAAATGCGGACTCTTCTTGGAAATTTAAGAGAAATTAAAAATGTTTAAGGGCCTTTTTTGAGTCTCTAAGAAACTCAAGTGGGTACTGTAAGTGACCTTACGAAGACAGATGAGCAGATTGGAAGAGACGATCAATAAAGCAAAGTCTAAGACTGCAGGGCCTCTACCCGTCAGACCCCGGCATCTAGAGCAGCTCTGGGTTCATAGTAGATGAATTAATGAAGCACATAACTGTCCCCTGACCTATCGGTGGGGTGGGGGGCTGACCTATGTAGACAAAATAGGGGTTTGGGTCCTAGGGGAAAATAAACACTTTGGCCCCTGTCCAGTGCAAACTGCAACTTAATAGCAATCATCTCCTAGCTACAGTGCAGGCCCTAGTTAGCAACTGACAATAGTCACCATATCCACGCTCACAGTCCTGCCTGGCCACCTGCTCTGTGATGACAGGCAGAGCAGGAGGCCAGACCACACAGAGATGGCAATCTGACCAAGCCTCAGGCTTGAGCCTGTAAGCTGACCCCTTGTCAGTTATCTCAGCAATTACTTTTAAGCTCTTGTTTGACCCAGTTTGTAAGCATGTCAGAGAATCTCTTATTTCCTGTTAAGAGGGGTTCTTTAGGTATGTCTTATATGGATACTGTTCTTATAGTTTCATTTATTAATTTTTGAAAATCAAGGAACCAAATAATTTCCTGAGAGGTTCAAAACCAGTCATTAAACAACTCAAATAAAAAGCCAAAATAACTGGGGAGAGCAGAGACAAAACACCATTGAAAAGTCATATTAATTCATTTTTTCATTCATCTCTTTATGATTCATTCAAAAAATATTTATTAGGACCTACTCTGGGCCAGGCACTGTCCCAGATGCTCAAGGCACAATAGTGAAAACATTAGTAAAAGTTCCCACCCTCCTAGGATTTACATTCCACTAGAGAAACAGGCAAAAAGCAAAATAAATTAACACATAGTGTCAGATGGAGATACTCCCATGAAAGAACTGAAGCAGGGAAAACAAGAGACTTTGGGGAGAAAGTACTGGTTTAGGTGGTCAGTTTTTCAGAGATCAGAGTTAAGACTGCTCACCGACAGCTTGAGTCCTTTTTTGAGAGCCCCAGACCAATGAAATGATAGAGCACTGTGCTTTGTGTGATTATTTGTTCCTGCCTTGAGTTGAGGTTCCTTTAGGAATTCCTACCTCAGAGCTCCCGGATTTCATCAGGGCTAGTGCAGAGGCCTGGCCACACGGCTTTCACCTCTGAAGTCATGAGCTTGTGTATGTGATATAGACCCAAGAGTTGTTCCATAAAGATAAGACTGCAGCCAGAAGCTGCACATAAAATGGTTATATTCCTTTCAAGGCAGAATTGCAGCAGGAATTCTAAGTTCCCCTTTGGTTTCATTCAAAGAATAGCATGTAATGAATACATCTGGAATGCAAACGTTACACAAGTGAGTTCTCATGGGTAAACCGCTTGCCGCAAAATTAACACCTCTGGAGAGGAGGGAGGGGAATCCCTTACATGTAAATTCATGGTTCTGGTGCTGCTTTCCATGAGTCTGTCACGCCTGCTTTGTCCTTCTTCCCACGTTCTTATCTGACATTACACAATATAGATACCACGTACACACTTACACACACACTCTTACATAAGCACACAGTCGCTCATATCCACGAATCTGAACTGTGGCCAAATATCTAATTATTGGAAAAATCACCATTTGCAAATTTGCAAATATGGAAACAATAGCCAACCTGTCATTCTTTCCTACTTTTGTTTAGCACGGATAGCCTTTTACTTGCCAGATCTTCTATACTTGGGTTCAAGTCTACTTAAAAACTCACAGGCTAAAGCAGTTTATGGCCTATTCATTGCTCTCCTTTGAGATGACAACAATAGATTTGAAGCCTAAAAAGAATACCTGAATTTCATATTTTATGGCTCTTAAAATATATTTTTTGGTTTTCTGGTTTCTTTTGTCAAAAAAAAAAAAGTATCTCCGAGTGTACATATTGCTCAAGAAAAGGCAGATTTTAGATGGAAAAATTATTCAACACTGCAAATGCCTACCTAACTCATATGAAATGATCTGTAAGTATGTGTTACATAAATGATGCAAATTCATGGGACATGCCTTATTTTAGGGCAGTCATTTAAAGAAAATTTAGCAGCAGATAACTGAATTTTTAAATTATCAGGCAGCAGATAGTAAGCAACTAGTTCCCTCAGCAGCATGAACTAAGTCCTGTGGTCACTAAAAACTGAATTACATACTTCCCATGACCTCTTGGAACTTGATCTCAGAGCTAGAACTAGACCCTGAAGATTTTTGAGCATGTGAGTCCTGAAACCAGACAAATGCTTTAAGAAGGTGCATCTTAAGTGGATGACCTGTAAGAGTGGTATGGTCAAGCATAAAGAGACCCATGAAGAGATAGTCACAGCCCACAGAAGGCCAAGTGAGACAGTGACTGGAGAAGAAAGGCAAGAAATAGTTACTTTTTGCCTTGGTTCAATTTTTGGCAGAGTCCCATTTCCCCACTCAGCCAAGTATTTTTAAAAAAATGGAATTTTCATTTTCGGAGGAATCATCAGGGATGGTTTCCATTGGAACACATCTGACTTCTATAATGCTGTTAGTATTCTAGAAACTCTCCTTAAAGTGGTCTGCTAACATGGTGGGAGGCAGGATCACCTTCTCCAGCAGGCAAGGGAAGCACTTCACCCCTGAGAAGCTGCTCAGCGGTGATAAAGAGCAGAGGACCCCTGGTTGGTTTTAGTATCGTGTTTACATTCTCTGCAGACTATGCACCCTCTCATTCTTTGTGCCTTAAATTGGCTCTTCTTCCCACTGCCTAGTCCGCTGGATGGGCGGCTGTCTTTTAAATAGGTTGTAGAAAGCAGAGAATAGCTGGTGTGATTGTATGACAGCTAGAGCTTAATTGTAACCAGGGAACACGTAAAAAGATTCTGTCTCCTACTCGGTTCTACCGCCTCTCCATGAGTGAATCTCCAGATATTTAAATCCGCTGTGTGTGAAAGCCAAATAGAGCCAATTTTGGTGAAGTATGGACTTTATAAAGAGCCTATTGCTTCCCTTAACTATAGGTCCTTTTAATATTGTTTTAGAAATATACAGAATCAGTGAAGGGAATCTGAATGGAATCATTACATTTAATCAAATCTTTTTGTCTTTTGATTTTGTATATATTCAAAAGAATATTGTTTGCTAAAAGCAATCGTATTTGTTGGATAAAGAAAAAGAAAGATAAAGCTGTTTTGATTTTCTGTATGTGTTTCTTACATCTCTTGTGACACATCCTTGTGCGTTGCTTAGTTGCTTAGTTGTGTCTGACTCTTTGCGATGTGACCCAGTGGACTGTAGCCTGCCAGGCTCCTCTGTCCATGTGGATTCTCCAGGCAAGGACACTGGAGTGGCTGGTCATGTGCTCCTCCAAGGGATCTTCCCAACCCGGGGATTGATCCCAGGTCTCCTGCATTGCAGGCAGATTCTTGATCATTTGAGCCACTCTAATACAAACTAGAAAATTGTACATTTGTCATTATGGGAAATCTAGTGTCAATTTATCACTAATATCACTTGATATTTAAGACTTATCTTTTGAATGGAAAGCATAGGCTTTTTTATCTTCATTCCTTGTATTAAGGTAAAATGTTATTTGTGTAAAATTTTAAAACATTTAATTAAGTATGAATTATAATTAGATTTAAATTAATTACTTTAATAAATTTATTTGAATAAATTTTAAAAGTTATTTATATGTAAATACTAATGTTAGAAAAATCCATAATGAATTTTCTGACAAGTTTGGAATCTTCTTTTTCTGTGAGGGACAGTGTCTTATGATCAGAGCAGATAACAGCTTGATTTTGCAGACATGGACTTGAATTTTGGTATCTACCTGCTTTGCTCAGTGGCTCAGTCACGTCTGACTCTTTGTGACCCCATGGACTGTAGCCTACCAGGCTCCTCTACCCATGGGATTTCCCAAGCAAGAATACTGGAGTGGGTTGCCATTTCCTACTCAGGATTTACCTGACAGGGCTTCCCTGATAGCTCAGTTGGTAAAGAATCTGCCTGCAATGCAGGAGACCCCAGTTCGAATCCTGGGTCAGGAAGATCCACTGGAAAAGGGATAGGCTACCCACTCTAGTTCTTGGGCTTCCCTTGTGGCTCAGCTGGTAAAGAATCCACCTGTAATGCAGGAGACCTGTGTTTGATCCCTGGGTTGGGAAGATCCCCTGGAGAAGGGGAAGGCTACCCACTCCAGTATTCTGGCCTGGAGAATTCCATAGACTGTACAGTCCATGGGGTCTCAAAGAGTCAGACACAATGGAGCAACATTCATTTTCATACAGTTATAGATAATTATTCATTCACTCACTTATTTGAGTATTTTAAAGTTACTATTAAGGAGAGCACTGTATTAGACAAAGGGGTCGTCGGTGAACATGTGAACAAATGGAGCTTTTATCTTGGGAAAAAAAGAAAGTAGCAAAATTACACAACTTTCTAACAGAGAGAGCTGACCTTTTCTTAGGAGAGTCTGTTAAGGTCTAAAAATAGCTAGGAACTGGCTAAGGGCAGAGGAGGGTGAATTCAGTGTAGCCTTGGGCAGAAGAAACTTCAGGTGCAAAGGTCCTGTGTTGAGAAGGCGTAGTCTAGCACTATTAGTAGGTTGGTGGGAGTGGTTGAGGTGGGGGTGAAGCATAAAAAGTGAGGGAGAGAGAGATGTGAGCCGGGGCTACAGGGTAAGAAGGGCAGTCCAGTACTATAGAGTTTGGTATTTGATCTCATTCTTAAGATCAAGATAACTTGCCTGTTCATTCTGAGGACTTCTTTTAGTTTCGTATGAAACAATTAGCTTTGTAAGTAGTAAACTCTCTTCACTTTCCTACTCTCCTGGCTCACACATATCTTCCCAAGTTTGGTATTAAGGGAGAGACTTAGTTTCTTAAGTCATGTGTTTTAGACATGATTTTATTTATCACTGTTGTGCCTTATCAGGGGTCACCTGAATGATTATCGATACTCAAATTCTCTACTAGTTTGCTTTTTAGATTATTCGATAGAGTCCCATTCTTTATATGCCCACATATCTTCCAGACATGCTTTCTAAATTACTTTCATGAACTTATGGATAAGAAGAACTGTTGATAGACAAAGTGAATAAAAAAGCACTGGCTCAATTCTGGAGTGGAGACAATGCATTTTATGACTTTAAAACACTCCTATCTCTTCACCTGTTTATTTGCTGTGAACATTTCTGTGTATTATATAAGCAAATTAGCGATTATGTGCAGTAAGCTAGCCATTCTGTGACGGGTTGTAGAAGGACAGTATTCAACTGGTTTCTCTTTTTTGAGGTCAAGAGAGAAGGCTCCCGAAAAAATTGCTTTAAAAATTGTAAAAAAAAAAGTGAGACTGGTATCAAATTTCCCAGTATCAGTTTACTTCTGAATCATGTACTCCTGGAGTGGAGGAAAGACCACTTGGGAGAAATGGGACGGGGTGGTCTCTGAAGTGGGACTTTAGTGGGGAAAGGAGATGGGCTCTGCAAACTTCTCAAGGACTCAGGACATGAGATGGATTTTGTGTGAAGCCATCCTTGGGGAGTCAATCTAAAATAATAATTCTCTAGTCACACAGAAGTTCCCCAGAGTCTAGAGGAGATGCTGAGTAAAGGGTTCTGTCCAAGGGGGACAGTGGCAGTCTCTACCTAACCATCCTGAGCATGTAACCGATGAGATGGGTCAGTAGCAGTGACCAACGTGAAGGAGATACAACCTTGCTGCAAGAGGTGTTCCCTCCCCAGTTCCCTGCAAAATTACCACAAGAACGTGAAGGAGGGTGGGGAGAAGGCAGACCGTATCCATATCCGTTTCCTCTCTAAGTCTCTTGAGTAGTGGTTCTCAGCTAAGATGGTACTGCTCCATAGGAGCACTTTGGAAATTCACTGGGATGTCTTGTTGTCACAATAATATGGACATCGCCATGGATATTTATGGGACTGGACCAAGAATGAAACATTATCTTGCAATGTGCAAGATGGCCCCATATGATAAATATTTGTCCTTTATACCATATACCTTTCAAATATTCTATGGGGCATTTTTATCAAAGAGTAGAACCTTACTCTGGTTTTTTAAGTATGAATCAAGTTTCTTTTGCATGTTTCAACTTACATTGATTTTTCCAGGAATATAACTACTATGTATATTGAGAAAACATTTTACTTTGTTTCATTTGGAATTTAACAAGAGATAGTCACCATTTTGGAAAATCACTTCACCAATGCCAGTGTTACTTGTTAATCAGCATTTATAGCTGTTGCCCTTGGGGTAATGCTACATCATGGGACAGGAACCTGGTGCTCCATCATATCTTCTTGGGTGAGACCCAAGTTTCATAAATCAAAAAACATTGATTTACTAGAAAATATTGACAGATATTGAGGAGGGCATGGCAACCCATTCCAGTATTCTTGCCTGGAGAACCCCAGGGACAGAGGAACCTGATGGGCTACAGGCCATGGGGTTGCAAAGAGTCGGACACAACTGGGAGAATAAGCAGACACATTGGCAGATATCAGAGTTAGTAGGTAGAATTTGAAAGAAAAAATATTCAGGAAATATGTTTTATTATCATTTGTTATGAATTGGGAAGTGCTTCATACTTCCTTATATTTGTCAATTAATTTAATTATTTTTGGCCACACCTAGCAGCATGCAGAACTTCCCTGATCAAGGATCGAACCCATGCCCCTGCATTGGAAGTACTATGTCTCAACCACTGGATCACCAGGAAAGTATCAATTAATTTTATTTCAGAATGTTTAAAAAGCTGCTGCAATGTATTTTTATAAAGGGAAAGATGGGTCTGAAGGAATGATAACCTTTTCAAGTTTGTAACTCTCTAGTACTTACAAAAGCAGGCTGCCATGGCAAGCAAAGGCAGGAGTTGGGAGAGAAATTTAAATCAATTGTGATTATCAGATTGAAATTTAAAAGTAAAGGGAATGAGTCAATTACAAGAGGCTCTTTCAATAACTGAAATGGACTGAAAAATTTCTGGACCGACATACACTGTTTAGGAAGAGCTTCCCCAGAGCCCCACTGGAGGCTTTCCTTGGAAAATGATTCAAGGGTCTTTTCTGCAGCTATTGTATCCAGTTGGGTGGCCAGCTGTTACTGCTATTCAGTTGCCAAGTCCTGTCCAACTCTTTGTGACCGCATGGACTGCAGCATATCATGCTTCTCTGTCCTTCACCATCTCCTGGAGTTTGCTCAAACTCATGTCTGTTGATTCAATGCTATTCAACAATCTCATCCTCTGTCGCTCCCTTCTCCTGCCCTCAATCTTCTCCAGAATCAGGGCCTTTTCCAATGAGTTGGCTCTTCACATCAGGTGGCCAAAGTATTGTCCTTTGAGCTGTTTTGCAGATACTGAAACCCTCACCAGGTGGAAGAAGTTAACTGTATCCTGCTCACAAGCACATATACCCCCCAGACCAGTTGGAACAAGAAGGTGCTGATGCTGACTTCTAGTGACCTCACCACTAACCAGTTAGAAGACTGCCCACATGTTGATCACACCCTGCTCTTTGAATGCTATAAGACTCCTTACTACCCCTACCAGGCAGGGTGGGACATACAATTTTGAGGGCAGTATCTTGTGGCCCCTTTTGCCTGGCAAAGCAAGAAAGTTATTCACAGGTATTATGTACCTTAAGAAACCTATTTATGATTACTTGACATAATTAAATTATTTCTAAATGGCCCAAGAGAGCATTAAATATAATAGTGCCTAGGTATTGAGATTAATAATAGACTTTATTGGAGTTGGTTGTCAAAAAAACAGAATATGCAGGGAAAGAAAGAAGCAGGGTACAAGTCCTAAAAGGTGAATTAAGTTGAGAGTGAAATACCACCTGGTGCATACCAGGAGGGAAGCTAATTAAATCTTCTGAAAGGAGTGGAGTGGATCCCCAAGGCTGGCTGGAGGCTGAGTTGGTTAGAACATGGTGTTTATTCTGTTCCTTAGGGTGCTTATCTGACCCTCAGGAGGGTCAGTTTCAATTTTTTAGCTTTCTCAATTGTTCATCTTCAATTTTCACCTGTCCAAAGACTCCACTCACTGTTAACCCCAAGCTGCCCACCTTGAAAAAGTCTCCTTCTGTCCAAAGCTGAGAATGTGATGGGGATTGATGGACTCAACCTCACTACTAAAGGAACAACTCGATGTAACAGGGTTTGCTCTATAGAGCATCACCCTATAGATTGCACGGTAGCACTGCCCCCCTAAACAAGGGGTGATGTTGCTAAGTGCTGTTACATATGGCTGGAGGGAAGACAAATGTCTAAACTGTTTCCTTCACTTTTCTAAAATATCATTCTCCTCTTAATTAAAAGCATTGGTGGCTGCTGTCTGTCTCTCATTTTCTCCTGCAGAATGATGATTTGCTACCTTTTTGCTCTTTTCAGAGGCGATTTCTGCCTTGATTAAAAGAAAAGGCATATCTCTTTGCATATGATACTCACATAAATAACTTCTGTCCTTGTTATTCCTTTCAGAATGCTGTCCACTTTAATTAAATCCTGATTAATTACCATTTTTCCCCATTAGTGGTTTTTGCAACACTTTTCGATTCACTAGCATGTGTGTTCACCATCTTTATCTATTACACTAAATGATATTGAATTTTTGTGGCTCTCACATTCATAATCTTCACAATATAATTTTTATAACAAAATTGGATTTAAGACTTTTCATATATGACCTTATGATTGTGCAAAAATAAAATTAATTACCCTTGAGTATGGGTATAACATTAAGCAAATTGTTTCAGCCTCTTTGCTCTCATGTTGTTTATCTATAAAATGAGAGTGTGGAACTGACCTCTGCCTCTTCCTTCAATTAAAACATTGAGATTCCATGATATAAAGTCTCACTATTTACTCCTGGTTTCAAAGTTTACTTCACATTATTTGATCCACCTTGTGCCTAAGAGAGGTGGTATGTAATTATTGATTTTCCCTTCATGACTGGGAATTCTCTAAATTTTGTTCAAACTGTAGTCATTCATTTTCCCTGAAAAGATAACTTTGAGATAATACTAACTTCAGTGCTACTTAGTTTTTAAAAAATAAGTGGCATTTTTGTATTCTTTTACTATTTACTATTGTTGCATTTTAGAGAAATAGGCTCTTTCCTAGTCATCTAAACAGTTATTTTTAAACTCAACAAGCACTCAATTATTTTGATTATGAAGACTTTTCATGTCTTTCCACATGGTTCTTTGCTCCTTCTGAAACAGAAAGGATTTTGGGATTATCATAATTTCTATTTTTACTTTCTTCTTAATTGAAGTAGCTCTACTGTATTTTGTGTATTCCCAGTGTACATAAATATTTTTATGCCATAAGCTATATTTAAATGCATTCTTCATGTTTTATTGTAGTAAATCTCTAATATGCATAAAAGGGCAGGGAGACGTAGAACCAGTTCCCATGTACCTGTCTTCAGCCTCACTGGTTAGTGACAAATAATAGCTTTGTGCATACAGATTTCCCTTCCACCTTACAGGTTTGATTCTTCTTCTTTTTTTTTTTAATGTGTTTAGGATTTTATTCATTTATCTCTTTTTGGCTGCGCTGGGTCTTCACTGCTTTCCTCTAGTTGTGGTGAGCAGGGGCTGCTCTCTAATTGCTGTGCTGGGGTGTCTCATTGCAGTGGCTTCTCTGGTGCATAGGCTCTAGGGCATGCAGGCTTCAGTAGATGAGGCACATCCCGGGCTCTAGAGCACAGGCTCAGTAGTGGTGGGTCACAAGCTTAGTGACTCTGCTGCATATAGGATCATTCCAGATCAGGGATTGAACCCATGTCTCCTGCACTGGCTGAGCAGGAGCCACCAGGGAAGCCCCAGGTTTGATTATTTTAAAGCCGCTTCTGGATATCACATTTTCCTTTTGTCTTTCACTGGAGAAGGCATTTAAGGTGGTGGCTTGAACCATTTCAGGAGGTTGCTTGGTTTTCTTGGGTATCTCCCGTGTATACAGGGAATATACATGTTATTAAACTTCTGTTTGCTTTTCACCTTTTAATCAGTCTCTTATCACAGGCATCTCAGCCAAGAGCCTACTCTCATCATCTCTTTGGTTACCCTGAAGTTCAATTTGAACAGTGTTTTAATACTTGCAATAAATTCCCCCTGTGTACATTCTTTCTCTGTTTTCTTTTATTTGAAATAATATACAAGTCTATGTAGTTCCTTTAGAAAACAGGATGTAAGTATAAATGTTAAATAACATTCATTTAATTAAAGCTCCATACTTCATGGAAACTTTTCCCCTTTATGTTTAAATCTAAATAGCTTTTCTAGAGGGTAATCTGGCAACCTTTTTATTTTTATTGTGCAGCCCTTTAGTCAAAGTAAATCTACTTCAAGTAACTTATCCCAAGACAATAATTGAAAAGTCTGTACAAATATAAATGCGTAGAAATTTGACACAGCATTGTTTATAGTAGCAAAAACTTATTGCAAACAATCTAAGTGTCTAATAATCGACTGTGTAACACATGACAATCATCATGTCAGCCATTAAAGATGGAATTACATCTCTGTGTTGACATAAAAAGATTCGTATATAGATCAGCATGGAATATTGATCTTTACTGACACGTACATATGTTGTGTTAAAGGCGTATTACAAATAGCTGGATGCTTTATTTGTAAAATGAATAATTTTATGTGAATGGATACAGCTATGTTGATAAATGCATAGAAAAATTCTGAAACCTATCCTTTCAAATGTTACTTATATTTATTAATGTCTGGATGGTAGCATTTGAGTAACTCTCTCTACTTACTTTCATTATGTGTGAATTTGTTTCACAATTAACCATGAAAATAAATATTAATTTTATTTATTTTTATGAATAAAAAAGCATTTTCAATCAATGGTAGACACTTACTTAATAAAAAAACCAATAAATCAATTTTCAATTTGTAAATAAAATTTCTGGCCATTTAAGCCTAGCAGGTACCACTGTTTCTTCTTACACTTAAATCTCATGGTGCAGATTATAAACAATAAGTGGTTTTTATATATTATGATTTCTACAAGCCAACTTTTAAAATTTTATGTCTAGATTTGATGCTTCTTATCACCTGTGAAATTGCTGATTTTCTACTGAACTGGACTGAAGGCAGCTTTACACTGAAGGTTCAGTTGCTCAAACAGAAACCTTTTCCAGTGCTAATGCTCTGTGGTACGTGGAGCCTCTGTACATACTATATTGTATAATTTTTAGAACCATTCTCTGATGCAAGTATTGATAACCTTATTTTATAAATGAGAGAGAAAATCCTATTTACACAGCTAAAAAATCCTAAGCTGGGACTTGAACCCAGGAATATCTGCTCAAGTCTATTTTTTGCCTTCTTGACCACTACCTTCTCATAAGACTCTGGTTTACTTCTTCTCTGCCCTGAAGGTCTTATCTGACAAATCTTAACCACACAGAGAATATCTTACTTAATTCGCTGACACCACATCTCTGGAATAGATGACCTTATCCATCAACATCTAAACTCTTATGGCACCAGCACAATATCAGCCCCTGTTAGACAGGGACAGACTAGTTCCCCCATCATCCTATGTACTGAGATGGTAATGAATTGTGAGCTAAGCACACTGAATTGCTATTTCTGCCTAAAAATAATGTTTCTCCATCAGTCACATCGAGGAAGCACACCCTTTATTAAAATAAGTAGTTACTGAACTCAGGCATCTGTCTGGAAATACTGTATTCATATACCCCAAGGCAATAAAGTTGACAGGAAATCTGAAATGATCTGCAATTGCATTGAGTTGAAACAGGTTTTTTTTTTTTTTAATTACAAATATCAGATAACTTTGGTTAGATAGGGCAAGACTCATTCCTAAGTGAAACTTAACACCAAATTTTAATATAGCATATACCACATAAAATATACCAGGCTGGCAAATCTTGAAACATTTAGAAGATGTTTACCCAGCTATGATGCATCATCTAACAAATAAAACAAAAGAGCATCAAGTCTATAATACTGTGCACTCTTCTTTTTGGGGAAAGGAGTAGCCTGAGATGGACTATAAACAGACTTGACCTATATCTAAACCAGGGGGATTATATATGTGGGCATGAAAGCAAAGCAATTAAGGTGATATGAAAAGCCAAGTGCTATGCATGGTGACATTCTAACTGGCACATGTTAAGAACGTGTCCATTTCACATGTGGAAATTTAACTTACACGTTGTGGAATAAAAACAAAGATATTCTAACATGCATCACCCCAAATAATCCTTAATCTCTGTGATCTTTGTAAAATTGTTCCTTTTAGAAAATAGAAATGAAGCATTCCACCCTACCATACCCCTGGAGTTGGTGAGAGTGTGAACTTATTTCATCTGCTTATTTCATTTGCTTCAGTCCTTTGGTTTAGGAACTAATATTATCTATATTTTAAAGAAATAGAACCATAGAAATGTTGAATAAATTTAGGTTGTTAAGTTTGGGAATCTGAGCTAATGGCCACAATGCTATACCTTAAAGTTTTCCATGGCTTACCATTTGGATTCATGTTTGTAAACTTTAGTTATCTGAATGTGCAAATAAGCTGAAACAATGTCTACGTGTACACTAAAAACATTTTTGGGAAGAGAGAAAGACATAATGGATGTCAAATACATACATACATACATACATACATACATACATGTGGTGGTTTAAACAAAAAGTCATGTCCAATTCTTATGACTGCATGGACTATAGCCTGCCAGACTCCTCTGTCCATGGGATTTTCCAGGCAAAATATTGGAGTGGGTAGCCATTTCCTTTCTAGGGGGTCTTCGTAACCCAAGGATTGAACCCAGGTCTCCTGCATTGCAGATGGATCCTTTACCTATTGAGACACCAGTGAAGCCTATATAAATAATTTTCAGAGACCTGAGAAATATATTTAACTATAGTGATCAGGGCTATTTATTTTACTATATACTCATCATCTTAAATTTAATTTATACAATATTTACTTAGGGATCTATTTGTTGATAGTTTAATATCTTAGAGCAACACTAACTTTGTGGTCCACATTAGATTCTTAAAAATTAGTGGGGGCTTTTCCTGATGGTCCAGTGGTTAAGAATCACCTGCCAATGCAGGGAACATGGGCTCAATTTCTGCTCAGGGAAGATCCCACAGGCTGCGGAGAAACTAAACCCCATCACCACAACTACTGAGTCTATACCCATGCTCCGAAACAAGAGAAGCTACAACAATGAGAAGCCTGTGCACTGCAATGGATAGTAGCCCCCACTCACCACAACTAGAGAAAGGCCATTCACAGCAATGAAGACCCACCACAGCCAAGTAAATACATATATTAAAGAAATAAATCTTTAAAAAATAAATAAATAAAAAGCAGTGAGGATCCAAAAGAGATTTTGCTTATGGGGGTTTTATCTATAGATATTTATTAGAAATTAAAAGTAAGAATTTATTAAACATTTAGTTATTCATTCATAAAAATAATTTATTAAACATTTATTCATTCAGTAAAATATACCCATTACATATGAACATGAACATTTATACAAACTAAATACATTTTCTAAAACAAAAATATTCAGCAAGAAGAATGATCTTGTTTCCAATATATGCAAATATTTTTAAAGCTTGACTTCAGAGAAGACAGCTGGATTTTCATCTTTGCTTTTCCATTTAGTCTGCTGCAATATCACATACCCTGTAGCCTCTAAAAAACTGCTATGTACACTTGTGAGAAAATGAGAATGAAAAGGCAAATATTAACACCATCTTCATATTATTATGAAAATAGCACTGACCTAATGGATTCCTGAACTAGTCTCTGAGATGATCAGGGGTCCCAAGATCACTCTTTGAGAACTGTTGTCTTAGAATGACTGACTACGAGGAAACCAAAATAAACCTTAGGGCTTCCTTGAGATGATTCCACAAACTGTAGGTTCTCCTAAAATTTCTGTTTTCCTCCCAAACATAGCATTCTCTGATGCTTCAGAATTTTTAAGGGGCTTGGGGGAAATTCTCTAGTCTAAGCAATTTTCTATTCAAAATATAGTTAACAACTTTAACATATTCTCAGATTCGTTTTACATCTAAGAGCTCTTGTTCTATTTCAAAGCATGGAAATAAATAAGTAATGAGAAATTAAAAACATTATTTACAAGTTAATTAAAGCATTTTGAGGTTAGTTTCAGAACATTTTGAGTTTTTTATGACAGTATAAAGTTCTGCATCAGAAATCATGACTTTTCCCTACTCTTATCACTTAATTTATAACAATCTATCTTCACTGGTTTTCCTCAGGGACCCTACAGAGACTCTTTCTCCACTGACTCAGTGGTGAAGAATCTGCCTGCAATGCAGGAGAAGCAGCTTCCATCCCTGGGTTGGGAAGATTACCTGGAGGAGGGTATGGCAACCTATTCCAATATTCTTCCCTGGAGAATCCCATGAGCAGAGGAGCCTGGCAGGTTACCATCCATAGGATCGGAAAGAGCAGGACACAATGAAGTGACTGAGCATGCACTCACACACACAGACTCTGGACCTGAGACCTAAAGCCAAATTCTGTTTCAGTGTCCCAGGACTACCTGGCCCTGTTGTCCAAACTCTTGCCTGATTACATTTGCCAAAAGACGGAATTCTCAATAACTACAGGATCCAATTCATTTATTTAGCAACAGAAAAATAAGTCTTACCCTTATGAAGCTTGACTTTAGCTAGGGAAGACTAAAAATAAAGATATAATGTATCATTAGGTAGTAATAAGGCTGAAAAAACAGTTAAGCAAGTTATGAGCTGCTGCTGTTGCTAAGTCGCTTCAGTCGTGTCCAACTCTGTGCGACCCCATAGATGGTAGCCCACCAGACTCCCCCGTCCCTGGGATTCTCCAGGCAAGAACACTGGAATGGGTTGCCATTTCCTTCTCCAATGCATGCAAGTGAAAAGTGAAAAGTGAAAGTGAAGATGCTCAGTCATGTCTGACTCTTAGCGACCCCATGGACCACAACCTACCAGGCTCCTCCATCCATGGGATTTTCCAGGCAAGCGTACTGGAGTGGGTTGCCATTGCCTTCTCTGAGTTATGGGCTAAAGAATGACAAAGAAGGAATTTAGGTAAGGTGGTCAGGGAAGAACCCCCTCAGGAGGTAGCATTTGCCCAGAGGCCTGAATAAGGTGACAGAGAAGACTGTTTCTAAGGAGGGAAAAAAAAAAAAAAAAAAGCAGTCCTGGCAGAGGTCACAGAAAATGTTGATTCCCTGAGGTCAGAAGAAACTTGGCTTATTGCATCTGAGAAAACAGCAGAAGCCAGAACGGCTGGAGCCAAAAGAACAAATTCTAGAGACAGAGGAAAGGAGATGAAGACCATGGCAAGTTGTTACAATTTATTCTAAGAGTGCCAGAGGTGACTGGAAGGTTTTGGGTAGAAGAGTATCCTGTTTTAAGAGGTTCCCTCCAAGAAAGCAGGGGGAGAATCAGCCTGGGGGCATGATGGAAGCTAGGAGACTGTGGGGAGAGGGGTGCTGGTGTTCTTTAGGATGTTAAGAGTAGGAGGACAGTGGTCCAATTACGGAACTATTTAGACGGTGGAGACAACAGGATTAGCTGATGAATCAAAAGTGCGTTATATGAAAAAGAAAGTAAACAGGGGTGAATAAATTTTTCTACCGAGCAAGTGGGTAAACATAGCTGCTGTTTACTAAGGTAGGGAATCCAGGGGCTAGACATGAAAAGTTTTGTTTGGACTGTATTAAGTTTGCCACACCTAGTAGATATTCAAGCACGGATGTGAATCTCTCAGTTGAGTTTATAAGTCTGGAACTCAGTATTGTGGCTTAAGATTAAAAATGTGGGCATTATTGGCATATGTATGTTCATTAAATCCATAGCACTGGGTGAAATAAAGTGAGAGCAGAAAGAAGAGGAGAAGGGGGTTGAGGACTGAGGCCAGAGCACACCTATACTAAAAGATTGAATAAAAGAGGAGGACCTAGAGAGGGAAACTAGAACAGTCACTGACTTAGGAGGACAACAAGGGGACTGTGATGTCCTGGGAGCCAAGAGATACAAACATTTAGAAAAACGGGCTTTGCCATTTCTGGATTCTGCACCTAAGACTTCACCTTGAGTTATTCTGCCTTTGCTTTGGTCTTTCCCACTTTCTAGACTGTCCCTATCCTGTGCCACAGCAGGCTTTAGATGTCACAGACCAGGAGTGACCTTGTAACCACTCAAAGGTCATCCCTCCTGCAATTTACAAAGAAATTTGCTAATGAACAGCCCCATATTTATCAATTCAAAACAAATTGGTTTGCTGTATTCAACCCCCAAACCCACAAAAAAACAAGATAATTGCACAGTAGTTATTTTCTAGAAACATTGTATTCACTGAATATTTTTCATATTTATGGGAAAATAATTGATGTTCATAATGATGTCCTTAAATTAACATGCGGTCCCCAAAGCCTTCTGGATCATTATGGAAAAACTAATTACACTGAGCATCTTTTAGGGTTAAGCATAATACCTCCTATTCTGGTTCTTCTAGAATTAGATATTAATGTGTGGTCATATAGCAAAACTCTACTAGCTATAATTATTGAACAAAAATGATACTTTTTATTGGTACTTTTTAAATGGTACTTTTTAAAAGAATGTACTAGGTGCTGAATTAGCGGACAGGAGAGGTAGGTGATACTGGTATTCTGGGCTGTCCATTACTGTGGACTGCCAGTGCCAATGAAAGAGCATGGGTGGGGCTTTGGATCACAGTCTACACAGGGAAGTAAAGTGAGGGTCAGGCTGGGAAATGTATGTTTTAAGGCAGGAGTTGTCAGATGAGTGAAGAAAAGCAGTCATTAGAAGAAGGTGAGGCATAAATAATGTAGGGAGTACATTGTGGTTCAGGACGAATTCACATGGCTCAGCCCTGAGGCCTCAGAGCCTGGTGGGAAGCTAATGACATAAACAAGAAAATGACAGCATAAGGAATGCTTGTGAGGTTCTGAAGTCAGACTCAGAAGGAGTGGCTGTCTCACCTTGAGAATGCTTTACACCACCTGATGCTTTACACCACCGCTGATGTTTTTCTCAGAGGGTAGGGAACCCCCTCCAGGCAAACTGGGAAAATGGTGAGGTTCCTGAGGACTAGAAATTGCCCGAAACACTGCAGATTTAGTGGAGACCCAGGCATCCAGCTCTTAGTACGCAAGGGTAGAGGTAAGGGAAAGTGAGTTCTCAGCTTTCATGGGAATGCTGGTTTCATTTGTTTTGTAATCCAATCATATAACCCAAGAATTTTTACTATAGTCCTCCTAACTAGGTCTGTGAAGAGGCAGAAGTGAATAAATAAAAATCTTTGCCTTGGGGCTTCTCTGATGACTCAGTGGTAAAGAATCTGCCTGCCTATACAGGAGACACAAGTTTGATGATCCTTGATCTGGGAAGATCCCACAGGCCATGGAGCACCTAAGCCCTTGTGCCACAACTAATGAGCCTGTACCCTAGAGCCTGGGACCCACAGTTACTGAAGCCCACACCCCCTAGAGTCGGTGCCCTGCAACAAGAAAAGCCACCACAACGAAGAATAGCTTCCGCTGTCTGCAACTAGAGAAAAGGCCATGCAGCAGTGAAGACCCAGGACAGCCATAAATAAATAAATAAAAGTATTTTAAAAATCTTTGCTTACAGAAGCTTCCAGCTTGACATGGAGGAGGTGTGGGGGCAGAGTGGGGAAAGACAGATGGGCAAGCAAGCAAATGCAGAATGGAGGTATGATCTGGGTGTATGCCATGTAGAGAGAAGAGGGTGTCTGCTCTGCACAGAGAGGAAGGAAGTGAGGAGAAAAATATCAAATAGGGCTTTCAGGAGTTGATGGCTCCACTGAGTCTTAAAGGACCACCAGAGGTTTTCTAGGAAGACTCGTGGGAGGACACAGTGACAGGCAAAACCACAATATGTAAGACATCAACTTACTTCCTGTGATGTGCAATGAAGTTTGGTTTGCTTAGAATGCTTAATGAATGTGGAAAAGTGATGAGAAATAAAGGGCTGCATAGGCCATCCCAATCCAACCTTGACATTTTAATTGAGGTGTCAAAATTGGTTGTGGCAATTTAGGTGGGCCTTTGGGTTTTAGATCCCTGCCATGAATTCTGAGGCTTGAACATAAGACCTTAACTCATGGAGAGAGTTTTATCTACACAAAAGTCTATATATTGTCACCCTGCTTATTTAACTTATATGCACAGTACATCATGTGAAATGCTGGGATGGATGAAGCACAAGCTGGAATCAAGATTACCAGGAAAAATATCAATAACATATCAGATACATAGATGACACCACCATTATGGCAGGAAGTGAAGAGGAACTAAAGCACCTCTTGATGAAGATGAAAAGGAGAGTGAAAAATCCGGCTTAAAACTCAGCATTCAAAAAACTAAGATCATGGCATCTGGTCCCATCACTTTATGGCAAATAGATGGGGTTCTTGGGCTCCAAAATCACTGCAGATGGTGACTGCAGCCATGAAACTGAAAGACGCTTGCTCCTTGGAAGAAAAGCTATGACCAACCTGGACAGCATATTAAAAAGCAGAGACATTACTTTGCTGACTAAAGTCCATCTAGTCAAAGCTATGGTTTTCCCAGTAGTCATGTATGGATGTGAGAGTTGGACCATAAAGAAAGCTGAGTGCCGAAGAACTGATGCTTTTGAACTGTGATGTTGGAGAAGACTCTTAAGGGTCCCTTGGACAGCAAGGAGATAAAACCAGTCATTTGTAAAGGAAATCAGTCCTGAATATTCATGGGAAGAACTGATGCTGAAGCTTCAATACTTGGCCATCTGATGCAAAGAACTGACTCATTTGAAAAGACCCTGATGGTGGGAAATATTGAAGGCAGGAGACGAAGGGGATGACAGAGGATGAGATGATTGGATGGCATCATTGATTTGATGGACATGAGTTTGAGGAAGCTCTGAGAGTTGGTGATGGACAGGGAAGTCTGGCGTGCTGCAGTCCATGGGGTCACAAAGAGTTAGACACAGCTGAGTGACTGAACTTAACTGAAAGTCTCCTAAGGAGCTATGATAGCCAATTACGGAGTTCAGATGTGAAATGAAGGAAAATTCTTAACCATCCTTAGATTAGATAATCCAATCATTCCTTTAATGAAGTTTAATGCTTACCTCCTATAGACAAAGGATTTTAATTTTTCTAAACATATGAATGAATCTCCAAAAAGTGAGGTGGGACACACACTTGGATGACAATGTATGAACTTCTGTCCACTGAGAATTTCTGTCCTGATGGTATGACAGGATTAAGAAGAGTAAAGTATCTCATGGGAAATGCATATTTCTTTTTTCTCAGGGAAGGTAACTGGAATAGAGGAGATGTAACATTGCCTTGATTTCTGTGTACCCAAGAATAGTGATCACCCATTTCAGGTTTTCTAATATAATTATCTTTCCACAGTCTGTCTTGTTCATTCCTCTCTTTGGAACACAAACCTAATGCCTACTGGTATTAAGAAAGTGAAGTTACTCAGTCGTGTCCAACTCTTTGTGACCCCATAGACTATAGCCTACCAGGTTCTTCCGTCCATGGGATTTTCCAGGCAAGAATACTGGAGTGGGTTGCCATTTCCTTCTCCAGGAGATCTTTCTGACCCAGGGATTGAACCCAGGTCTCCCACGTAGTAGGCAGATGCTTTACAGTCTGAGCCACCAGGGAAGCTCAAAAATGAAAGTTAAATTTGCTCAGTCATGTCCTACTATTTGCAACCTCATGGACTATACAGTTCAAGGAATTCTCCAGGCCAGAATACTGGAGTGGGTAGCCTTTCCCTTCCCAGGGGATCTTTCCAACCCAGGGATTGAACCTGGGTCTCCCGTATTGCAGGCAGATTCTTTACCAGCTGAGCCACAAGGGAAGCTTACTACTGATACTAAGTACATGTTAAATTTTTGAAGGGGTGAGTGAAACAGTAAATCAATGAAGAAAAATTACCAGACTAATTTCTCTGATATTTTGGTCTGGAAAATATTGTCATAATTAATCTGTGGGTGCATTTTTATCTGTAGCCAATATAATATTGGCAATAACAATGTCATGTACTTTTTCTAACATTCAATATTAAAAAAACATAATGTAATTATCTGATGTGAACAGAGAGCTCATTAAATAAATATGTGAATTTCTTGGGAAACATGATCTTTCTTCAATTGTTTATTTACTTTTAGTTTTTTAGTTTATTTTTTGTAGGCTGAACTACAATGGAATCTGAAGAAAATGTAAGGTTTTTATTATCTTAAAAGACAGAAGACCCTATGATATAGTCCTAGACTGAAGGCTGAGGTTATGTATCAGTAGTTCCCTATTCTTAGAACCCTCTGAAAGAATGCATGCAAGTAAATCATGCTTCAGATTATTTACTGGTAAAATGATCCACCTTCTCTTTTCCCCTAGTCCCCTCAATATTTCTTTGTCCCACATTATTAAAAAGAGGACAACTTCTTGCCACTTAAACAGTACTTTAGAAATGATCCCCCAATTTTTTAGGCACCATCCGAATGCAAAGGACTCTGAAAAGGGATCAGTTGGCTTGGAAAGTTTTCCTTCCTCTGACTGAAGATGAACTTAGTTGCATTTTCCTCTGCTCGTACACTTAAGCCCCATGAGTAATTTGCCCTTGAGTTGAACTAGTGAATTTCAGTAAAGCTGTGTGTGTGTGTGCCTATGTACTGTGTATATGCATATGCGTGCATCTGTGTGTGTGTGTGTGTGTAGGGGGAGATATGGTCAAAGTGGGAACTGTATACAAAGACACTGGTTAATAAAATTTCAAGGGTCCCCCCTAAAAAGTCTTAGTAACTGTCTATCCCTGAGTTAGAGTGTAATGACTTTCTAGAATAGTTGTGACCCAGAACTTTTCAGAAGCTTTTTGAATGGCAGCTCAGGTAAAGGCCAGATGATCAATATAATAAGAACATCTCAGAAGAAGGTGGTATATAAATACGTGGCATTGTTATTATTCCAATCTACCTCCTTTGGCCACGTATTTTGGCATCAAATTGTGACAAGCCAGTGATACAATTTCTGGAGAGTTGTTTTACACACTTTTTTCCTGTTTATTAATTTTGTTTGAACGGTATGTTCTTAATTCTGCCTTCTCACAATTAGCTGTGTCTTGGTTGGGGATTACAGAAGCACTTTCCCCTTCCCAGCTTTATTAGTTTACACACACACACACACACACACAAGCACATACACACACTGTTTTTCACCCACACATGCATGCACACACATGTACCATTTTGCTGAAAAACAAAACAGGCCACCTGTTTAAGGCACTTCTACCTGTCACAGTAAGGACAATCATTATTTGAGGCATCATCAACAAAGTGCTGGCTGAACCGAGTATCTTTCATGTTCTGTTTACATAATGCTGAGCCTGACTAAACTCAATATGACCTTTACAGAGGCTAAACCATCCCAACAAATTGTAATAGCCAGTCATCTTTGTAGCTGCAAATCCAAACATTAAAAAAAAAAAAAGAAATACTATTTAAAGCAACATGAGTTAATCAAATGTATTGATATCATTCACTTAAAATCAATACAGAATTGTAAAGTAAAATAAAAAATAAATTAAAAAAAAAAGTCTATGGTTTTGTTTGGGTAGTGAAAAACTAAGGCAGTTTATTCTTTTCCTTGACTAACTCCCCTGTACATTTAGTGTGCATTTCTCTCTCTCCTGAAAAAAAATGAGTCTCTGATGGGTTTCAGGCTTCCCTGGTGGCTCAGATGGTACAGAATCCACCTGCAATGCAGGGGACCTGGGTTTGATGGGTTTCAAAGGATCTCAGAGATAATAGAATCTCAATATGATTTTATATTTTGATGGACTTTCAAAGCATTTTTAAATTGAAGTAGAGTTTATTTACAATGTTGTGTTAATTTCTGCTGTACTGCAAAGTGATTTCATTATATATATATATTTTTTAAATATTCTTTTCCATTATGTCTGTCATAAGATATTGAATATAGTTTCCTGTGCTATACAGTAAGACCTTTTTTTTTTCACCCATTCTATATATAATAACTTACACCTGGTAATCCCAAGCTCCCAATTCATTTCTCCCCCACCAGGCCTCCCCCTTGGCAGCCACAAATCTGTTCTTTGATGGACTTCTTAAAGGAAATTTATATTAAGGATATTGCATTTTATTATTGATCAACTAATTTTAAATGTCAGGAAAACTTTCAGTCTTCATTAATTCAGGCCGCTAATTCAGAAAGTGCAAATGTGTAGATTGTTGTTGCATAAACATTTGAAATACATTTGACTGAATTCTTCATCTTCTTTTCAGTAGGAATTCAATCTAAATTAGCATCTTTTAAAGATAAATCTTCAAGAGATGCCTTAATTGGTATTTGGTATGTAATTTTAGTTCATATGTTTAAAATTACTTTTTTGGTCTAATTATTTTGTGTTATATCACATGGTCCCAATGAATTCATTGTCCCACTAGAACCTGAACCTCAAATTCTTGATGTGCTATTTATCCTCTTATCATAAGTTTTCTTGGGCTTAGGGAATTCATAAATGTTCTTTAAACTCATAAAGATCTTCCACTTGGCCACCTTTTTTTTTTTTTTTTTTGCTGAATGAAGCCTTTCTCCTACAAACAAGAAACAAGGGACATGGAAAGGATTTGTACCTAGGACCCCATGGGTCTTGCTCGGTTTCATTAGCAGACCAGCAAATACACAAAATGAATTTTAAAATACAGAACACATGTATATGTGAAGAATTATTTAGACAGACATAGAAGCAATGATAGCAGCGGTTGCCCGTGGGAGAACTGGGAGCTTAAAGTGGCAGATTTCCTCATCCTTTGGTGATGTATGAAATTTACCCTTTTTGCATGTGAATAATAACCACTTTTTTCCCTCAGTGTAGCCTGATCTAGAGATAACAGTGATGACTACTTCCTACATGTAGGACAGATACAGAAAAGGACACACAGACATTTCTCGTCTAGGTTAGAAAAATAAAATATCTCAGGGTTATAAGTAGGGTTTTCATGTTATCTCTTATAACACTAGTTTTATTTGCATCTGGGGAAAATCACTGCTAAAATACTAACAATAAATGAGCGTTTCCATTTGGGTTTTGATGGCAAGGTGCTTTGACATCCTAATACTTCTGGTCTGGGGAAAAACATTTTTAAAATCACTAATACTGGGAGAGAAATACAAGCCTATTACACCTCCCTTTATTGTTTATCTCCTTAGAGTGGTCCATTTTGTAGCTGTGCAGCTGCTAAGCTCTGGCCCCCACCCATGTACCGGTAATTAATGCACCGGGCAATTTCTTCCTGACGCCAGGATCTGTTGATATAGCTATGAAAATGGACTGAGAGCCCATGATAAGGTTTCCACAGAGACTTGATTTTACAGAGGAATGGGGGCAAAACAGGGCAAGGAAAGGACAGAATGCAAAAGCAGAATCCTTTTCTTGTCTTTTTTTTTTTTCAAATTGTAATTCTGATTTTCTCTGGTCCCTGGAGATAGGCCACAAACATTGCTCTTTAAAGCAAAAACCTCATGAAATCTTGAAAGAGGAAGCCAAAAGTTGCTTTCTTTCCCAGGTGACTGCCTTTTGCCTCCAAAGCTTAGGCTGCCCTAACCTTGCTTAGATGAAAGAGGTTGAGTGTATTAGCTGAGTCCTAACCAACAAGGCTTGTTAGGGCGACAGGTTTTCAGGCACATAAACATTCAAGTTGTGCTGGGGCACCAACTACTCTAAAAACACCTCTCTGCCCACCTCATAACTCATCAGGAAAGAACGAGCTCAGGACTTCCCTGGTGGCTCAGATAGTTATGAATCTGCCTGCAATGCAGGAGACCCAGGTTTGATCCCTGGGTCAAGAAGATCCCCTGGAGAAGGGCATGGCAATCCACTCCAATATTCTTGCCTGGAGAATGCCAGGGACAGAGAAGCCTGGAGGGCTGCAGTCCATTGGGTCACAGAGTCAGACACGACTAACACACAATGAAGGAGCTCAGGGCATGCTCAGGGATGAAGACTCAGATGTGTGGCACCTGAGACCACCTATCCACCATCTGCTGCTGCTGCTGCTAAGTCACTTCAGTCATGTCCAACTCTGTGCAACCCCATAGACGGCAGCCCACCAGGCTCCCCCGTCCCTGGGATTCTCCAGGCAAGAACACTGGCTGCCATTTCCTTCTCCAATGCATGAAAGTGAAAAGTGAAAGTGAAGTTGCTCAGTCGTGTCCCACTTAGCGACCCCATGGACTGCAGCCTACCAGGCTCCTCCGTCCATGGGATTTTCCAGGCAAGAGTACTGCAGTGGGGTGCCATTGCCTTCTCTGTCTAATCTTAATATTTTAAACAGATCTCTGTCTATAACTGCACCAATGATATTTAAACACAAATGCCTAAAAATGCAAAATATCACAACCATAACCTTTTAACTACTGCAATATCCTTTAATGTGGGAAAAGAGGAGTGCATATTTTTGCCCTTAGATACAACTATAGCAAAAAAAAAAAAAAAAAAAAAGGCAGGACATCATTCACTGATTGAGTCATTTTCTAAGAGGAAGCAAATATTCTTGTATTTGCATTTGCATATGTGCACAGGCACTCAGTATTTTATTTTATTTTATTTTTATTTTATTTTTTTTTAGGCACTCAGTATTTTAAAGCTCATGGGTTAACACAGGGAGGAATAAGGGATATAGTGAAAGAAAGTGTTAGTCGCTTGGTTGTGTGCGACTCTTTGCGACCCCATGGACCGTAGCCCGCCAGGTTCCTCAGTCCATGGGATTCTCCAGACAAGAATACTGGAGTGGGTTGCCATGTCCTTCTCCAGGGGATCTTCCCGACCCAGGGATTGAACCCAGGTCTCTGGCATTGCAAGCAGATTCTTTACCGTTTCAGCCACAAGGGAAGGGATATAGAAAAGAGGGCAAATAATTGGTTCTGTGGCATGTTGTATCATATCTTTTCAAGGTTTAAGCTCTGAATGTCACCTCACATGCAAATGAGTGTCATGTTTATGTTTAAGCACCACACTGTTGAGGGGGTGGTGTGTCAAAACAAGCAATGAATTCAGCCATGAAAGAAAGGAAAGTGAAAGTGAAGTCGTTCCGTCGTGTCCGACTCTTTGTGACCCTGTGGACTGTAGCCCTCCAGGCTCCTCCATCCATGGGATTCTCCAGGCAAGAATATTGGAGTGGGTTGCCATTTCCTTCTCCAGGGGATCTTCCCGACCCAGGGATCAAACCCAGGTCTCCCACATTGCAGGCAGACGCTTTAACCACTGAGCCACCAGGGAAGCCAGGGAATTCAGCCATACCTGGATTTAAATCCCTGCTACATGTTGGCTGTGTCATTTTACCCAAGATTATTTAACCTGCTTGTACTTTAGTTTTCTCATTCATAAAATAGGAATAGCACCTTTCTTGTTGGATTGTTATAGCAATTCAAGGCAATAACATTTGTAGAACATCTAGCAGTTTGTCTGGAAAAGAGTAGCAGCCAATCATTCTTAGATTCCTCTTGTCTATCCATAAAAAAAACAACATAGCTTAATTTGAGCTAATAAAATCTCATACTGAAGAGAACTATCATAATCTTTATCACTGGACTCATGGGTAGGGGAGGAAATGGAATAATTGATTTATTCTTGAGGATATACTGATGGAAAACAAATGGCTCAGAAGTCTTAACCCTTTCAGACAAGTTGTTTCTTTATCTGAAATGTGGGCTTGGAACTCTTCCAGCCCTATTCCTTTCTCTCTCTTATAATTCAGAACATTCCTGGACTTCCTTGACAGTCCAGTTAAGATTCCACACACTCAATGTAGGGGGCATAGGTTCAATCTCTGGTCCAGGAACTAAGATCCCCTATGCCACCTAACTTAGCAAAACAACAACAAAGCACTGAAAAAAAAAAAAAAAATGCAGAGCATTCCTTGCCCTGGGCAAATTCTGACTGAGGGGGCTAGGTTTCTGGTTCTTCCATAGCCTTTTATTTGGCGATTCCAGAACCATGGTGGCATAGTTTAAGAACTTCAAAGTTGGAAGAGGTATTACAGTAGTGTTTCAAACTTTAAGGCACATTAGACTCACTTGAAAAGCTTGATTAAAATGAAGATTTGTAAGACCTATCCCTAAGGGTTCTCTTTCTGAAGGTGTAGTTTCTGAGTTCCTGTGCTTTTTAAAATAAGGTCCCTCGTCTTTGATTCAGTTGGCTTAGAGCACCGGTGCCTGAAGGCTGTGTAACCCAAGGATTCTTCTAGCCTTAGGGTCGTTTATGGTTCTCAATTCAATGCAAAACTGCCAGGAGAGACTTCAAGTTTTGTAAGGACTGAATCTTACAGTTTGGGAGTCTCCTTAAAAAAAAAAAAAAAAAAAAAGATCTTACTTTTGTAAATCTTGCCAAAGCAAATAATCATATGAACATATTGCCAGGACCTCTCCCAGGGACTGGGAGGGGAACCCTGAATATGAGGGTCTCTGGACAGAAGTTTCCTCAGCTTTACCATCCACCTCTGAGTACTACCATGACAATTCATCCTTGTTATTGTCTCTGTTTCAGACACTCAAAAAAACTGAGGAACAGAGACATTAAGTAACTTGCTGTGGTCACACAGTAAGTGGCAGAGCTGGGGTTTGAATCCAGATAGCTTGTCTCCAGAGACTTGGTTCCTTTACTATGACAATAGACAACATCATGCCTCTTATTGATACTTCCTGTTTTCTGAAAACCATAGAGACAATGCTTCTCCTTATTTGTGTTAGAGGCGCCGTAGTTACCCTGTAGATGAGCCAAAGTGCTGATGACAATAAATGAAAATATACAATAATTAGTCAAATATTTATGCATTCTTAGCAACTATTAGGTCATTCTATTGACTTAAATATCTTCATCTTTTAAAATCTAAATTTAAAATACACCATCACAAAGTATACATTGAGAAATACATATGATAAATAATTGATGAAGACTTTGAGTGATGAAAAGTACAAGAAGCTACATCTCTAATCTTATAATCTCATAAATCAAAGGTGGGTTAGAATGGAAGGGTGTATGATAGTCTAAAATTTATAAGGAACATGAGAAATTCTGTGGGAAGCTTCAGTATTCAGAGAAGAGAGAAAACAGAAAACTAATCTCCGCAAAAGAATAGCTCCATTAAATAAAAGCCAAACAAAACAAAAGAAAAAGCAAACTGACAGAGATTGCTAATCTTCTAGTCTAATATTCTGTTAGTAACAGATCCCTCAACTTTACATGCTTAGAATAAAGTCTACTTTGCAGTAAAGTGTGGCCACATGACTAAGTTCTGCCTGATGAAATGGAAACAGAATTATCATGTGACAACTTCCAGAAAACCTCTTAAAAGTCAGCTAACATGCTCTCTTTGTTTCTTTCTCTTCCTCTTTCTCCTTTTTGCTGGTTTGAATGCAGACAGAGGACTGGAATTTGAGCAGCCGTGATGATCCTTGTGACAGCAAATAAGGGTGGGCAAAGCATCAAGCTAGAAGGGCTCCTAGTGATCACAAAGCCACTCTATCAGCCCTGAATTGTTTATTTCCAGAATATGTCCATTAGAGAGAGACAGACCACTCTCTCCTGTAAAAAACATTTATTTTTTGGTTTCAGTCATTTGCAGCTAAATTTAATGCTAACTAATAAAAGCTTCTATTTTGACTGCTCATTCCAGTCACTGTTCTGTTAAGAATATTTCATATAAAGCAGACATAAATGTAACTAACATTATATGACTACATTTTTCAAAAATGCATTATTGTTATTCATCCAAATAAAATTAGCCCTCACAAACTGTCACTTTTGGAGAAAATATGATTATTGTTCCAATTGGACTGCTACTAGTCGAATTAGTGTCAAAGATTTTCCTTTGGAATTTTGTTTAAATGACTTCTTAGACATCTTACTAAATTAGATCCCTGGGGTAGATATTTCTTGGGTGATTTTTGCTTTCAGTATTTGATACTCTTACTTCGCTTTTTGGAAGTTCTCTACCTTACATGTTTGGGTAACATCTTCTGCCCTCTCCAGTCTTAAATCAGGATTTATTTTCCCCTGCATTAAATTTTTCTCACTAGATTACCTATTTATTATAAAAAGATATTAAAGAATCTGAGTCAACAGCCAGATGAAGAGATATATGGAGTAAAGGAATTTTGTCTTCCTGTAGTGTGGATCTGAACATGGAGGCAAGAGGAAGTATTCTGGTTCCCCAACAGGGAAGCTCTCCTAAATAAAGGGCTCCCTGCATCACTTGTTAACATCATTCCATGCCTTCCTCTAGAAAGGAAGGTCAATAAGAGGAGGGACAATATCTTACTGCCTTGCTCAACCCCAGAGTCTAATGCATAATTGAGCCTGGTAGATTATAGATGTTCAGTAATTATTATTTGGCCAATGAATGTTAAGGCACAGCTTGCTTTACAGCATAGATGCTGAAGAGTCTATATACTTGCTTCCAGACACTAGGCACCAAGAATGTGGGCACATAACCTGCCATCAGCCAAAGGCACCTGGCTCTGCCTCTCAATGGAGGAAAACAATGGAGCAGCCTTTCTGGAGCAGCAGCAACATCCAATTTCCAGGCATAGCAGTGATAAGAGTACCTTTTGGAAGGAAGAGGGGTGATGCCAGCTTGGCACCCAGGAAGATTGTGATGAACTGGCATGAGTTGAGTCTGGCTAGACACTCTTCCTTTGTTCCTACCCATGCTTCCAAACCTCCTTTTCCACTCTTCCCAGGGTTGCTATGAGCTTCCCAGGATCCTTACAATAAATTATCTTTGCATAGCCATATCATAGAAGTCTTCCCTGATGATTCTACAAAAACAGAAACTCCCAGCATCTCCTGTGCTCATCATCCAAATCTAGTGAGAGGGACTGGGGAGCTTGAAATGTGTCTTTCTGGAATTTGGAGTCCATAATGTGTGCCTGTGTGTGTGCTAAGTCACTTCAGTCATGTCTGACTCTTTGTGACCCTATGGACCATAGCCAGCTAGGCTCCTCTGTCCATGGGACTCTCCAAGCAAGAATACTGGAGTGGACCTCCTCCAGGGGGTCTTCCCCACCCAGGGATGGAACCCAAGTCTCTTACCTCTAGCGCCACCTGGGAAGCTCCCAGAATGAGTGACATACATTCAAAAAGGCAAAGGTGAGAGTCAAAGTTACTATCACCCGAGTTAGCAGGGTGGAGGGAGGGAGGGCTGAGGTCTACTTTTGGAACTTAAGTGAACAACCACAGGCAGCATTCAAAGTATGTATTAAGTGCTTCTCATGGACTGGATTTGGGCCACTAACACAAGAGAGCCGGGTTGGGTCATGTTAACTTCTGTTCATCAGGGTAACCCCACCTGGAATGTAGGGAGCCTGAGGGGAAGGACACAGTGGAAGACGGAAGAGCAAGCCCAAGAAAATACAATCAACTGCTTGCACGTTGGGAATCACAGTATAATCTATCCCCTGGTGGAATCTCTTAAGAATCCAAGATAATCCCTGAGAAAGTCAGACACCTGCCCAATTATGAGAAGACATCCTGTTAAAGAACCCTAACTTTCATCAGGTTAGCAAAAGTAGAAGGAGGAGGAGTAAGGAAGCCGGCAGGCAAGGAGAGAACAATGGTCTTCCTCCCCTCCTTCCCAGCCCTCACCCTACAGGTCATCAGCCTGCAGCCATTCTCAACAGAGCCCTGGGAAAGGACTCAACATTGTATCGACTTAAACTGATCATTATATGAGACCAGATATCTTGTTTTCTGAACTAGGACCATGTGAATGTCTTGAAGTGATTGTAGGATTGTAGGACTTCCACTTAACAATTGCCTTTTACCACTTGCTGTCCAGGTTTGTATCTAGGCTTAAAAGAACAGAGCAAGGAAAAATAATGCTGCTTTTATGATCCTTCCCTGTTAGTCCTGTTTGTTCAAATGGTCAGGAACCCGCTCCAGTATTCTTACCTGGAAAATCCCATGGACAGAGAAGCCTGGTAGTCTACAGTCCATGGGGTTGCAAAGAGTTGGATATGACTGAGCGACTTCACTTTCTTTCTTTCAAGCAAACAATGAAGCGGGTGATATGTTCTTCTTCACCTTGATCATCATCCCCTCTTTATCTCAGGGATAATTGTTATTTTGCTCTGATTTCTCCCATCAAATGATAACACAAATGGGAAAAAAATTTTAAAATAATAGATATATGTATATGTATAACTGAATCACTTTGCTGTACATCTGAAACTATAAACTATTGTAAATCAACTGTGTGTGTGTGTACGTGTGTGCTCAGTTGCTCAGTCATGTCAGACTCTTTGTGACCCTATGGACCATAGCCCGCTGGGCTCCTTGGTCCATGGAACTCTCCAGGCAGGAATACTGGAGTGGGTTGCTATTTCGTACTCCAAGGTATCTTTCCAACTCAGAGACAGAATCCAAGTCTCTTGCATCTCTGCATTGGCAGGCAGATTCTTTACCCTGTACCACCTTGGTAGCCCTAAATCAACTATACTCTAATATAAAACTAAAATTAAATACACAGTAAACAAACTTTTAAAATTACTTTAAAAATACTTTTAACTGGGTTATTGATGGCTAAAATGGTTTCTCTTTCTATTGTAGAATAATTACCACTCAGAGATTCCCTGGAAATATTAATACAAAGTAATCCATCAGTGCTGAAATTTTTAGCGACAGAGAGAAGGCATTTTATATAGGGTAACTTCCCACCGTGTTTGGTAGAAAATCTTACATATGATCTGAGTTTATCGGGCATTTAGTATTTGCTGAATGAATAAATGGTAAATAAAATGCTCTGCTACAAATGGCACAAGTTGGTGGATGTGACATAAATGCAAAGAGCTGAGATATAGAGGAAGCTGGTAGAGAGTGTGAAGTGAATCACTTTTATAGGCTAAGAGGAAGTAGTGTGTAGAAGGAAGGAGCGGATGATGGATCACAGGAGCAAAATTAACCAATTCATGCTTGATGAGCCAATACTAACCAAGAAACATCAGTCAGCCACATTGTAAAACAACAGCTTTGGTGGGATTAATAATTAAATAAACTAACAAAGCACAGTCTTTCCCCGAAGAGAAAATCTGTTTCTTCTAAATAAATTAATTCAAGTATTAGGAAAGAATCAGTTGTTCAATAATTATTTATTGAAAGCCCATTAACAGATCAGTACTACAGAGAATGACATAGAATCTAAAAATCTCTCAGTACTGTATTGATTGAGGCTTCTTGGTGGCTCAGCAGTAAGGAATCCTCCTGCCAATTCAGGATACGTGGGTTCAATACCTGAGGAGGGAAGATCCCCTGGAGAAGGAAATGGCAACTCACTCCAGTACTCTTGTCTGGAAAATTCCATGGACAGAGGAGCCTGGGGCTACAGTCCCTGGGGTCATAGATGACTTATTAACTAAACAGCAACAATAACTATCGATTATTTGTAATTTTAATGTTAATGATTCACAGTTAAACATTTTCTATGTTTATCCTAACCGGTTACATTTTTTATTGTCTCATAGATATCTAGCTTTAGAGATGGAAGGGATCTTTAAGAATGTTTTACTAATAATCAACCCAAATTTTCCAAAATGCAATTTTTGCACACTGGACATGTATCCTTACTGTAAAGCGTTAGTCACTCAGTCGTATCCAACTCTGCAAGCCCATGGACTATAGCCCACCAGGCTCCTCTGTCCATGGGATTTCCCAGGCAAGAATACTGGAGTGAGTTGCCATTCCCTTCTCCATGAGATCTTCCCAACACAGGAATCAAACCTGGGTCTCCTGCACTGCAGGTTCAATTCAGTTCAGTTCAGTCACTCAGTCATGTCTAATTCTTTGTGACTCCATGGACTGCAGCACACCAGGCTTCCCTGTCCATCACCAACTTGCTCAAACTCATGTCCATTGAGTAGGTGATGCCATCCAATCATCTCATCCCCTGTCGTTCCCTTCTCTTCCTGCCTTCAATCTTTCCTAGCATCAGAGTCTTTTCAAATGAGTCAATTCTTTGCATCAGGTGGCCACAGTATTGGAGCTTCAGCTTTAACATCAGTCCTTCCAATGAATATTCAGGATTGATTTCCTTTAGATCGACTGGTTTGATTTCCTTGCTGTCCAAGGGACTCTCAAGAGTCTTCTCCAGCACCACAATTCGAAAGCATCAGTTCCTCAGCTCTCAGTCTTCTTTATGGTCCAACTCTCACATCCATACATGGCTACTGGAAAAAGCAGTTTTGACTATACAGACCTTTTTCAGTAAAGTGACATCTCTGCTTTTTAATATGCTGTCTAGGCTTGTCATAGCTTTCCTTTCAAGGAGCAAGCGTCTTTAGTCTTTTAATTCCATAGCTGCAATCACCTTTGGCAGTGATTCTGGAGCCCAAGAAGATAATATCTGCCACTATTTCTACTTTTTCCCCTTCTGTTTGCTATGAAGTGATGGGACCAGATGCCATGATCTTAGTTTTTTGAATGTTGAATTTTAAGCCAGCTTTTTCAGTCTCCTCTTTCACTTTCACCAAGAGGCTCTCTAGTTCCTCTTTGCTTTCTGTACTGCAGGTAGATTCTTAATTTCTTTATTGGAAAATAGATTATACATGATGATGACATAGTATAAATAGCAAATGACTTTTGCAGATATTATTTACATACTTAATATGTCTTCACATGGTATTACATATTTTTTGTCTATATTTCTGCATTTTCACTGTGTTGGTGAGTGCATGTCACCTCAATTGCGTTTGATTCTTTACAACCCCATGGACTGTAGCCTACCAGGCTCCTCTGTCCCTGGGATTCTCCAGGCAAGAATACTGGAATGGATTGCCATGCCTCCTTCAGGGCATTTTCCTGACCTATGTCTCTTATGTCTCCTGCATAAGAAGCTAGTGGGTTTCTCCTAGTGCAAAACACTAGTGGGTTCTTTACCACTAGTGCCACCTGGGAAACCCCACTGTGTTGGTATCAAATTGTCATATTCATTCTCTAAGTGCCTTAAAATTTGGTAGCTATTTTCACTCAGCTCAACATCATTTTCTGAAGAAAATTTTCAGGAAGTTAGGGTCCCCTGCTACATACCCTATACTTCTAGAAATATATTCATCATTACTGAAATGAGTGAAAATTATAAAATTTGTGTTTAATATCTGGTTCTGCAATGCAGTGTAAGTTTATCAAGGGCAGAGAATGTTCACTCTGGTGTTCCAAGCAGCTAGCATAGCAGGTACACAAAGTAGGTACATTAGCATGTTGCCTGGCTTATCTGAGGTGCAGTAAATGGTTACATGAATGAATGAATTCAACAATAATCATTTAGAACCCCTTTTGTGCTTCCCTTAACTGCAAATGATAAAATAGTCATAGTTTGATTTGGGGTCATTTTCTCTTGGTTGACCTACCAATTTTTCTTGGTCTACCTCATCTGAGCATGTCAATTTCATACTTCAAGGCTTTTCAGTATACTTTTCCTTTATTTATTCAAATAAGTATTTGTTTTCAGTTCTGATATGTGAAGATGAGCATATCTTCTGAATTTTGCATTTCTTTGTTCACTTGTTATCTTCCCTCTAATCAAATCATTCTAAATTATTTGACTTGGAAGTGCCCTTAGAGATTATACAGTGCAAATTCTTTGGTAATAAATTATTTTCTTCAGTAACACATCTCAGAATTAGTTATCTGATGCTTGTTGAACACTTGTTATCACCCTACAGAAACTCACTTCTTCTCAAGGAAGCCCAATGCTTTGCTGTACCTGTTAAATTACTGGAAACTTCTTTGTGCTTTTTGGGACTCTTCTGCTCTCCTCTGGATGGTGGTACCATACTCTAAATAAAACTCTCAACTTATGTATGATGGGCCTTTCTGTACTGGCAGGAAGCTCTTATACCTTCTCAAATAAATTTAAACATCCATGGCTCTTTCACCTGTTCATCATTACAGTTCTGATGAAATGTTTTGCCTTTCTGATTACTTATATTTTAACTCTTTAAAACGTGGTGGCCAAAGTTACATAGTATTTTCCAGATGGTCAATTTAGTGCTTTGAACAGTGGGAATTTGCCTCATATGAACTTCATAAAGATACCAAGATTCAATATTAACTCATTGGCAGTTTGTCCTAAGATAACAGGGAATGATAAACACACTAGTTTCATTAGCCTGTGACCATTGCCACAGAAAAAAATGAATAGCCCAATAATTAGCAGAGGCACAGTTGTATTTTATCAATTCATTTCCCTTCACAAATGTCAATGATAATGAACCAATCAACCATTGCTTTGGAGCAATATAAATGTCCGCTCCACCTTCCCCACCTTGCAAGTTGATGATACTAAACAATACAAGTGTTTATGCTATGGGTTCTCAAACAAATGGTCAACAAATTTATTCAAATAATGCCTTCCAGAAAAATACAACCCTGATACGAGAGAAATAATAAAGATGGCAAAAGAAAGTACTGACATCTTCTGCTTCAGTATGAGTATCAAATATGGTAGAATTTATTTTAGCAGGTCCTTGGATCTGGATTTTTAACCAGATCATGTCCCATGAAATCTAATTCTACCATTAGATGATGAGATATATCTCTGTCTCTAACAAAAAATTCTGTTTGATTTCTTAAAAAAATATCACATTTTTTGGGAAAGCATAGAAGATAACATATGGATGAATAAAAGTTTTAAAGAATATGCAGAAAATGGGAATTATGCCCAAGGATGCCATATGAATGAGGTTTTCTATGGTTATTACCCTAGTCTATTGTATATAAAACCTTAATGGGAGTTGCATAAGTTATTTTGGGGAAGAAGGTGGTATACATTTTTAAAAGTACTGTTGAAATATTCAGTTTCTTTTTTCAGCTATTACATAAGTAACATGTATTGCATAAAGGAAATACACAATATTGTCAATGGTGAAAAATCATGTTCTATCAGGCTTTCTTGAGGAGGTAGTATTAGAGACAAAATACAAGAGATGTAGGCATCCATACAACTAAATACTGATTTGCACTACTCAGATTCTCTCCTTGCTATTGCTATTGCTAAGTCACTTCAGTCGTGTCCGACTCTGTGTGACCCCAGAGACGGCAGCCCACCAGACTCCCCCGTCCCTGGGATTCTCCAGGCAAGAACACTGGAGTGGGTTGCCATTTCCTTCTCCAATGCATGAAAGTGAAAAGTGAAAGTGAAGTCGCTCAGTTGTATCCGACTCTTCGAGACCCCATGGACTGCAGCCTACCAGGCTCCTCCGTCCATGGGATTTTCCAGGCAAGAGTACTGGAGCGGGGTGCCATCGCCTTCTCCGATTCTCTCCTTAGTATCTGACAATTTCCAACACTTTAGATCCATAATGTACATTTTGCCTAAGTATCTCAGAGATTAGTTATAGAAGATGGCTGATTGAGAGGAATTTTTCACATTTCTCTTAACTTTTTTAATTCTCCAATTGCAAAAGAGTCTAGTTTGAATTTCCTTTGTAAAACTAATGTCTCAGAGCTCTTAATAACCTTTCATTTTGCTTGAATAAAGAAGCATATAAACCTTCCCTATTCCTGTAGTTGGGAGAAGATAACTGGATATATTGATACAGTAGGCTGAAGAAAAAACAGTCAATTCTTAATCAGTACTCAAGACAGAGAATCAGTGGTTCAACTGAGATACTTCCTTAAAAAAAAACAAAACTCTCAGTTCTTACCACTTGAGTGTTTACTCTGAATCCAAGGAGAGAGTAATAGGAGTGAGAGTAGCTCTTTGCAGTGCCTGCTGACTCAGACCAGTTTTCCCATCGCTGTTAAAAAGGCAAGGGCTAGGTTTCATAATTGAGAAAGCTTAATGGTCAGCTATTGCACTGAAACAAACACGGTGCTTAAGCACTTTTTCATGCTCCAGTAAGTCAACTTTTAATGGATAGATAACACCATCTTAATCTCTGATAGGACTTCATGGAAAAACAATACAACCAGTCCTAAGGGAGGGGAAGTTCAAAATAACAATAACAATAAATGAGGTTAAGGAGTTTAGAGCCAGCTGACTTCATATCTGGCTTTGAGTTTAGCATTAACTTTCAGGTAGGAATGAATCTTTCAGTAAACGTTTGCTCTTTTAGAAGCAAGAGCTATTAAAAGGATGGATAGACAGAGTACGGAAAGGTCTTTGTACATGTGTGAAATATCACAAGATTAGATGAAATGCTAGACTAGCCTTTGCTGTTACCACAAGGGGGACACCTTCTGTGGACAGAAATAGACTGAAAAAAAGTGAAGCCTTTTAATCCATATTTCTCCTCTCTCATCTTCCCCAGGCACACTGAGAAAGCTGGCGAAAGACTGCAAATGACAGGGAATTGCCATGAGACAGAATTTAGGAGATTTAAGTCATCAAAATGCTCTTAGGATCGACGCTTGCCATCTCATTTCACAAATATGCAGACAAATCCTCTTGAAACAGGGTTCCCAAACTGCTCACTCTCAAGTTTTTCTTTTCTTTTTTTTTTCTCAAGAGCCTGTTCAGCACGTGGAAAGAATGAGCATGTTTCCTTTTAACTGTCAAAAGGGAAGTCTCATCTGACAGTGTATTTTTAAACAAAACCAACTGTTTTTTTTTTTAAGTAAAGTGACCCAAGGCTGGGGCAGGTGGAGGAGGGGAGTGTGAAGAGTGTGGGGACAAGGAGAAGCACAGCAAAGATTTTTGCACTAAAGCCATTCATTTCCTCATTCATATTTTGTCTTCCTCCCACCCCAAATTGTCTTTACAGTCCATGGGGTGGCAAAGAGTCGGACCCGACTGAGCGACTAAGCACTAAGCACTGAGCACAAAGCTTACTGAAGTTCACAGGAGTTCATTCTGTGTGTCATTTTAGTATTACATAACATTGGATTTCTTGACTGAGTTTTTTTTTAGGACTGTGCTCACGTCTTGTGCTGTGCTGTGCTTAGTCGCTCAGTCGGGTCTGACTCTTTGTGACTTGTGTCTTAGAATTCTTCATATTTTCATAGGATCTTTCCACAGCGTCTCTCCACATATAATATTTCAGTGAAAGCAGAGAGAGGGTACACGGTGCCCTGTGACTGAGTCTTTCATTTGCACTGGGGTAGATTGCAGGATTGTGCGAGCCTAGGGCACTGTGACAGAGGAAAGAATCTCGGGTTTGGAAATGTTCTGTGTTAGAATCCCATGAGATAATCATAATTATAGTAACAATAAGGCTCTAATGAGGATAATTGTCATTGATTGGGTGCTTACTCTGTGTCAGGCACAGCATCTAGTGCTTTACAAACATCTGTAGCTGCTACATCAATCTAGGAGGTGATCAGGAGCCCTGTTTCACAGATAGAATACTGAGGCTTAAGGAACTAAAGAGACCGGCCTGTGGGGACACATTGCTGGCAATTTAGAACAGACACTGAGTAAGAAATCAAGTCTGTCTGCTTAGTGTTACCATCTGTAAACAAAAGTAAAATGTACCTCAAATTTTGCTGTGCTTAAATGGGACTACATGAGCCTTGCAAAGCAAAAGGAAATATATACTCAAAAGTATTTGTTCTGGGATTTCCCCAGTGGTCCAATGGTTAAAATTTATTGCTTCAAATGCAAGGACCATGGGTTCCATCCCTGATCAGGGAACAAAGATACCACATGCCACAAGGCATGGCCAAAAAAAAAAGAAAGAAAAAGCATTTGTGTTGAGGTCAGCATGACATACAGAGCAGGTGCCGAATGGGAATGGAGTCCTCATAAGGTGGGGTACAGGCCAGAGTAGAGGAGGGATGACTTGTCTTCCCAAGGTCATGGCTCTGAGTTTTTTCAAGAATCTAAAAATCTTGTCTCATTTTTCTGACATTGTGTTACTCCTTTAAGACACCAGAGCAGCTTTTTCTACTCTGGTGGGAAGAGGACTGTGTGTATTGTTGGAAGGGGAAGTAGGGGAGAGGCTAGTTTCACTGTGGGGTTAGAGCACTTTGGTTGAAGGAGACGAGACAGAACAAAGCTTGTGGGTGGAAGAACAGGCAGACTCAGTTTTCTTCCTTAAGACAAAAGCAGTACTTAAAACTCTTAGGCTTCTGCTCCAACAAGAACAATTACATGGCTTCTTGACAACCTTCTGTGAGGTTAATCTCTGAGTAGAAAAGCATCAGAATGTCTGTTGGCAGGTTTCTCCCATAAGAACAATCTCCAAATTTTAGCCAACAAAACACTTTTCTTAAATCACCAAGTTCTCATCTTGTGAAAAATGCAGTTCTCAGATATTATAGCCCAGTGTGAAGTGAGAAAACGCACTCACCTTCACTTGATGACCGTTTCTCTAAAAATCTTTAAAATTAACTTATTGTGGCAAAACATAGATAAACTATAACTATCTGAACTGTTTTTAGAAGTGTAGTTAGTTCAGTCGTATTAAGGATATTCATATTATTGTCCAACCATCACCATCATTCATCTCCAGATGCATTTGCAACAACGTGGATGAAACTGGAGGACGTTATACTAAGGGAAATAATCCAGACATGGGAAGAAAAATACTGTATTATCTCACTTACATGTGGAATCTAAAAAAAACCAAAACCAAACAAAACAAGAACACCAGACTCATACAAAAAGAGATCAGACTGGTGGTTACCAGAGGCAGAGGGAGGAAGACGAGAGAATTGGAGAAGGTGGTTAAAATGTACAAACATCCAGCTATAAGGTAAATAGGCACCCGGGATGTATTGTACAACATGTTGACTATAGCTAACACTGATGTATATGATATATAGGAAAGTTACTAAGACAATAAATCCTAAGAATCTAAAAATTCTGTTTGTATCTCCTTTCGTTTCTTTTTGTTGTATTTATATGAAATGATAGAAGTTAGCTACACATGTGCTAATCATTTCTCCATGTGTATAAATCAAACCATCCAGCTGTAAGCCTTGAACTTATATCGTCATGTTTGCCAACTATTTCTCAATAAAACTAAAAACAAAACAGCAGAAGAACCTGAGTTCATAGTAATATAGGTCTGAGAGTTACCAGAGGTTTGATAGAAGGAGAAAAATTTAAAAAAAGAGAAAAAGAAAAAAGAAAGTAGAATGGTGACTTCCAGGGATGGGGAAAGGTGACATGATGATAAATTTCTAACATTTTACACTTGTGCCATTATACTTAGGTTGAAAACAAACACAAAAATCTGTTTATTCCTTGCCTCTCAAGGTACATTCATCAGAGCTTTGATGGTTTTTCTTTCACCAAGAAACTAGAGAAAGTGTGTGGATATTTTACTCATATCCAAGGAAAATATGCATCATTTAAATATTATAAATCACTTGGAATGTTTTTGATTTATGAGGATAGAACCAATGTGCTTGACTTTGAAATATATGGCTCACTAGAAGGCATGAAGAGATTAGTTTCTTGCTATTGTTTTAACCTTTGATTATTGGTTTTGATTCTAAACAGAAACTTTAGTATCTCAGAAGGTAAAAAACAGAATAATTTTTTTTGTATAGTTTTCAGATCTTCCTTTACTCCTTTCATATCTTCTAATTGTTTGTTTTTCTAAATCTTCCACTTATACATGGAATACATAAACTGTGCTTCTTTTTATAAATATAAATCTATTAATTTATTCAAGACTGATTAACAATTTCCTACATACCTAGCATTCCATTAAGTGTTGAGGAAACAAAGATGAGTATCTTTTAGGTACTTAATGAAACCAATAAATGAAAAATTCTGTGTGTATGCTGAAAGTGTGAAATTGCATATAACATGGTAATGTTTTGAGATGATTTGTGGGAAATGGGACAAAGTCATGAATTCACAACTATCTATTCATATAACCAGGAATGTCCATGAATAAAACTTGAGATGAAAGATTTGTAAGTTTAACAAAGATATTGAACACAAAGTATTAGTAATATCAGTGAAAAGAAGCAAAAATTACTGTATAAAGCACATATAACTTTATGTGACTGATATCTAGTTGGGATATATGAACACAGAAGCTAATTATATCTTTATAATATATATAATAATAATATATATAGAGAAACCTTCTATACTAGAGACAGAATAGGAATATTTACAAGCCAAGAACAACGAGGAATTGATAAGCAATATTTTCTCAAATCTGAACTTGAAAATCCTGCCATTCACTATACTTCCTACCAAATTTGTATTTTTGCAATATTAGAATGTGAAAATAGAAAGCCCTATGATAAAATATAGAATTTATACTCTGCATTTGTAAGGCCCAAAGGCTAACACACAACAAAGTATTCTCTTCACATAAAAAAAAGGATAATATTACATAATACCTGTTTCTCCTGTGCATAAAATTCAATCATTGTGAGGGATATTTAGTCATTAACCAACTCAAGCTCTTATTTTATGGTCAGAGAAACTTAGATCTAGAAAATGAAAATAAATTTACCGAGATCACAGAACTGGGAAGTTGGGGAACCTAGCCTAGACTTCGGTTCTCCCACAATCATCATCCAGTGATCTTTCTCACATTGTTTATGTCAATGTACAAGCATCAAGAGCTATATTCTGCATCTGTCATGGATTTTTCCACTTCTTCATTTTTTTTTTCTCTCTTTTTTAAAAATCGATACTTTTCCCTTTTTGCAACTTTAAGAAACATGAGGTCAGACCTGATCTACCCAAATGTGTGTTTGCCTTCTCCCTTCTACAGGCCTCTGCAATCATTACAATCAAATATTTGAATCTTTTGGCCTAAGTTGTAATAAGAAACAGACCCAATAGGTCCAGCTGTCCCTCTGCCTATTGGTGATCCACCTATTTGCCTTGTAATTTCTTCTATGCACCTAGATATTTTTGTCCTTAATCCAATAGCTCGTTTGGAAATAACTTTTGTTACACTAAAGATAGACCCCAGGTTACAAAGAGGAAACACTAGCATGAGAAATTGCATTTGAGATTAAATAAATTACAAAACCAAATGGGACTTAGAGGTTATTTCATCTCTCCTTTGGCTGATATTCAAGAAAGCTCATGTCATTCATCCTTAAGTGTAATTTGTGTCAGCCATTTGCAGAGCTGGGAACAGAGGCAAGAACTTCTGCCTTTCTGTCTGATGATTTTAATGTAGAAGGAAATACATGGGGAAATGGTAAAGGAGAACTATTTGTCATCATGCTTTTAGGTTTTCTCACCCATGATCTCATTTGGCCATCCCTCCCCCACCAAAATGGTGAAGACTATATTACTATCTTTCCTTTACAAGTGAAGTCTATGTGTTCAGTCGGGTCTGTTTGCGACCCCGTAAACTATAGCTTGCCAGGTTCTGTCCATGGGATTTCCCAGGCAAGAAGAAGTAGGTTGCCATTCCTCCTCCAGGGGATCTTCCTGACCCAGGGACTAACTTTCACTTTCACGCACTGGAGAAGGAAATGGCAACCCACTCCAGTGTTCTTGCCTGGAGAGTCCCAGGGACAGGGGAGCTGCCGTCTATGGGGTCACACAGAGTCGGACACGACTGAAGCGACTTAGCAGCAGCAACAGCAGCAGCAGCGTCTTCTGCAGTGGCAGCCAGGTTCTTTACCACTAGCGCTGTGAGGAAGTTCTTCTACAAATGAAGAACCAAAGTTAAAACTTGAGCAGAAAGTCATATTGCTGGGAGATGAAATCTGATACCAGATTTGTCTGTTTAACATAAACACCATGGTAGATAAATTAAAGATTAAGTTGAAAAGCTATACACAGTTTTATGATGGCACATAGGCACAATTTCTTTATTGCTGATGAAATTAAAAAATGCCATTTTGAACAGTGATTATCCAAGTCATAAGACATGGTAGAAAAACCATGAATTTTAGTGTCAGGAAGATATATGTTCAAATTCTGACTTGTCTGCCTAGAATGTAGTGGCTCAACAAATGAATTATCATCATAATAATTATTGTTCTCTTTGTGTCTGAAAGTAAATGGTTTTCTAAGGAATACCATATCTTATAATAAATGTGTAGGAGAAAAGAGAAAGGTCCAAGTTCAGGACACACTCTTAAAGCATGTTTTCATTTCTTTTCCAATTATGCCTCCTTATTATTTCATCAGATGACAATGACTAGGACGAGTTATGTAAAATGATAAGCAACATCAAGAACAAAGAGTGGGTGTCAGAGCAAATCACAGATGTATCAGCAGATAAAAAATTACCATGTACAATGAGAACCTCATTATAAGTCTATTATGACTCCATTGTCTCATGCAATATTTGATCATGAAGTATAACAGCGAGAAGGGATTCCAGGGGTTACAAAGCCCAGCTACCTTATCCCATAGAGGAAACAGAGTTTGGAAATCAGTGACTTACTAATTATAAGCTTTGTGACAGAGTTGGAACTTGGATCCAGAGCCAGAATTTTGAGTGTAATAATTTTTTTTTTAATCTTCAAATATTGAAACTGGGCTTATTTGGGACTTCCTTGATGGTCTAGTCATTAGAATTCTGCATTTCCACTGCAGAGGGTGTGGGTTTGATCCCTGGTGAGGGAACTAAGATTTCAAGTGCCACAGGGCCAAAAAACCAACAAACTAATACCTGTTTAAAGACACACCTCCTTTGCTGATAGGGTTAATCTTTGTCATAAAGGACTATCAGTTATTATTTAGTTGTTAGATGTCAGAAATTATTTGGTTCTCAAACAGTATCATTTTATCTTCTGTTTTTCTCCAAAACAAAGCAGACCCATTCAGGAGTACATATGAAGAGCTCTGGGAAAAACTCTTCCAGCAATTATGAGGCACTCACCACTTACTCATTATCATTTTCTCCCCTCATTGGTAGAAAACAACACTAACTCTAATAAATGGAAAAATACAGAGCCTAAAGTCAAATTTTAGGTTTTATCTATATTTTTAGATTTTATCTAAATGAGACACCACATTGCTCTAAATAAGCAGATGATATAATTAGGAATACATGGTATATCCCATTTGCACAGTGGTAAACTGAGGCAAGTTTCCAGATCCAAGTCAAGGTAGTACCCAAGTTTTGTACAGTTTTGTTTGATAAAAATCTATTTTTCAAAATATTATGAATGTATGAAAATGTATGAAGTCCTTCACATATAAAGAGCAAGATAAGTATGTGTCACCAAGTTGTACAGAGTCTAACAAGGAGGTGAGAAAGTACATATTGACAATACTAAGTATTATCACAGAGATAGAGGCAGAGTGCCACAGGAACACAAAGGAAGAATACAAATCAGAGTTAGGTAATGGGGAGGGAAGCATCACAGAGAGAATGGTTCTTGTATTGAGTCTTAAAGCAAGTGCAGGGTTTATTAAGTGAAAAGAGGGAAAAAAAAAAAACACTGAAGAAAGAAGGTAACGAGCATGTGAGAAAAAGTAGATCTGAATCACTTGACTATTTCAATGAATCAACGGATAAATAGTCTGGTGAAGAAAGCTAGGACAAAGAATGTTTATTAGCAGATGAAGAGGGCCAAGCTTAGGAACGTAGGCAGGGCTACAATTTCAAAGCCCTTTGGTATTAAATGAATGAATTTAGATTTCATCCTGGAAGTTATATGGATTCATTAACAGATTTTACATGTGTATGCCAGCTCAAGATTGTGTTTTGCAAGATCACATTGGCAACCAAGTGGAAGATAGTTGGGAGTGGCTAGGATGGGGGTGGCTAGGTCTTCCCTGGTAGCTCAGCTGGTAAAGAATCCGCCTGCAATGCAGGAGACCCTGGTTCAATTCCTGGGTTGGGAAGATCCCCTGGAGACGGGATAGGCTACCCACTCCAGTATTCATGGTCTTCCCTGGTGGCTTAGATAGTAAAGAATCTGCCGGCAATGCAAGAGACCTGGGTTCGATCCCTGGGTTGGGAAGATCCCTTGAAGGAGGGCATGGAGTTCCAGTATTCTTACCTAGAGAATCCTCATGGACAGAGGAGCCTGGCAGGCAATAGCCCATGGGGTCACAAAGAGTTAGACACGACTGAGTGACTGAGCAACAAAGTTTGAGTCAGAGGGTCTGTGGAAATGGGTTGAATAGACAACTGAATGTATGTACAGGAGGGTGGACAGCAAATATTTGTAATGGGAAACTAGAGTCAAAGATAAAAGTGATAGTAAGAAAGTACCTGGTTGCTCAAATTTGTTCAGATACTTTGCATAAGTAAATTACACTCCAGTGTATGAAACCTTTTTATTATTGAACATTGAGCCAATCAGTACTCTATAGGAACTCTGGAGGTTGGAGGAAGAGCCATGGAAGTGCAAAGAGACAAAGGGCTTCAATGTTCAAAGTCAAGTCACACTAACCTTATGACACTGAGGGACCCTTAAAATAATTGAAGAGAAAGATGCTATTGGTACATGATTTCTGACCTTCATCAGAATGGTTTACATAACTACACCAAAGCACTTTGGGCCAAATGGAGGAATATGGACTGCCTCATAATGCAATTAGGTGGAGTCCCTTCCTGATGGCTCAGACGGTAAAGTGTCTGCCTACAATATGGGAAACCTGTGTTCGATCCTTGGGTCAGGAAGATCCTCTGGAGAAGGAAATGGCAACCTACTCCAGTACTCTTGCCTGGAAAATCCCATGGATGGAGGAACCTGGTAGGCTACAGTCTATGGGGTCGCAAAGAGTCGGACATGAATGAGTGACTAAGCTTTCACTTTCTACTAAACTGGTGGTATTTAGTCACTAAGTCACGTACAACTCTTTGTGGTAGTCCACCAGCCAGACTCCTCTGTTCATGGGATTTCCCAGGCAGGAATACCGGAGTGGGTTGCCATTTCCCTTTCCAGGGTATCTTCCCCGCCCAGGGATCGAACCTATGTCTTCTGATTGGCAGGCAGATTCTTTACCACTGAGCCCCCCTGGAAGCCCCCTTACTAAATAACCATGCTCAAAGATTGCTAACTCAGGCTGGATAGAAAGTGAGTGATGTGCTACATGGCACTGTCCTTAACTGTGGCCAAATACCATTCTCACAACATTTACAATAGATGTCAAAGTCGAAGAATGTAAACAGGCTGGATGACATTTTGGACTCACAGAGATCTTAATAAATGTGACTTAATAAGGGCGGGTTTTCATGCCCTGAACCTGGAGCTCTCAAATCATCTGCAAATACTCTTTGACTGAGTTGTGGCTCTCAACCCTGTCAACACATTAACTAAATGAATAACAAAATAGAAAAAGCTAGTGCATCTTCAAAGGTGAGTTTTCAGGCATTAAGTAGGAGTTCACACACGTGTCATAAGAGCATCTAAGAAATTAGAGCTATAAACTTTGAGAGAAATGTAATAACTGCAGGTCTTTAGAGACTTCAACGGTGTCAGTAGAATAGGAACAATGTTCTATTTGCTCGTAAGGATTAGAACTAGATTAAAAAGATAACTTTCTCCATTAATTTCTATGAAGAATTTGCCCAAAGTAGAGTGAATAATAGCATTGACTCTGGAACCAGATTTGTTCAGGTCTACTATTTTTAGGTTGTGTGACTGTAGGCAGATATATTTAGTCTTTCAGTATCATTTTCCTCACCTGAAAATGAGGATGATAGTAGGATCTAGCTTATAAGGTTACTGTCAGGATTTAATGAGTTAATGTATATAAAAGCACTGAGGAAAGTGCCTGGCACACAGAAATTGCTTTATGTGGGAATCCCTGGAAGCCCAGTGGTTAAGCCTTTGTGTTTCCAGTGCAGGCAATGTGGGTTCGTTCCCTGGTTGGGGAGCTAAGATCTCACATATCATGCAGCTAAAACAAAGACAAACAAAAAACAGAAAGAAGTTGTTTTACATGTTACCTACCATTGTTAATAGTCGTTACAGGAACACAGAGGGTCACCCTTCCCCCACCCCTCCCCTCCAAAGAAAAGATTAAATAGGAAAAGAGATTTAGAGAGGTACCCTTTGAGCACCTTTTAAAAATTTATGGATCATTCATGAGCCAATATCTAGAAGTTGGTAACAGCTCCCAAGCACTCTGATTGCTGACCCACACACACAACTCCCATCAGAGAGCATGAAAAGCAATTGCAAACAATAGCCTCCATCCTGGGACCTAGGAAAACTGTCTGCTTGGGTATCTGACAAGGTTAGGTACTTCTTTCATTTCTGAACTCATCTTCTTACCTTCATACTTTACATATTTGGTTTTCCATTCATGTCTCTGGCGTGTATGTGTCAGTGGCAATTCAAAATCTGTTTTTCTGGTTCACTGCCTTTCACTCTGGAGAAGGCAATGGCACCCCACTCCAGTACTCTTGCCTGGAAAATCCCATGGATGGAGGAGCCTGGGAGGCTGCAGTCCATGGGGTCGCTAAGAGTCAGACATGACTGACTTCACTTTCTCTTTTCACCTTCATGCATTGGAGAAGGAAATGGCAACCCACTCCAGTGTTCTTGCCTGGAGAATCCCAGGGACGGGGGAGCCTGGTGGGCTGCCGTCTATGGGGTCACACAGAATTGGACACAACTGAAGCGACTTAGCAGCAGCAGCCTTTCACTCTGACTCCAAGTGCTTACTGAGTGAGAAAGGGCACCATGAAGGCTTTACTTCAAAAAAATTCCCAGGCATAAAATTAAGTCCATAGAAGGAATTCCCTGGTGGCTTAGTAGTAAAGAATATGCCTGCCAATGCAGGAGACATGGGTTTGATCCCTGGTCTGATAAGATTCCCCCATGCTATGGAGCAACTAAGTCTGTGTACCAGAACTACTGAGCCTGTGCATTAAAGCCAGGGATCTGCAACTACTGAAGGCCCTCCCTAGAGCCTGTACTCCTCGACAAGAGAAGCCACAGCAATGAGAAGCTCACACATCACAAAGAAGAGTAGCCCTCTCACTGCAGCTTAGAGAAAGCCCATGTGCAGAAACAAAGATCCAGCTCAGCCCAAAACAATAAACAAATTAATTAAAATAAAAAAAATTAAGTCCATAGAACCAAAAGTACACAGCAAATAGATTTTCAAGGACAATGAAAACAGGCTTTTTTTGCATCTACGGAGGATAAGAACAACCTGGATATTTTGGTAGCTACTTAAGCAGCCTGACATTGCTTTTATATTACAGTTTGGAGTGCCTCATTCCACTGAGTTATCTACCCACTAATCTAACTAAAAAGAAAGTGAAGTTGCTCAGTAGTGTCTGACTCTTTGCAACCCCATGGACTGTAGCTTACCAGACTCCTCCATCCATGGGATTTCCCAGGCAAGAATACTGGATTGGGTTGCCATTTCCTTCTCTAGGGGATATTCCTGTCCCAGGGATCGAACCAGGGTCTCCTACATAGCAGACAGACACTTTACCGTCTGAGCCACCAGGGAATTCCAATCTAACTAAAATGCCTGGGTCAAATCTCTGAACCATATCCATCCATCATCCATCCCACTGTCTCTGAACTATACCTTTCTCCTGGACCATTACCACCAAACTGAGTTCCATGGAAGACTGGGGTCACAAGGTACTAATTCCTTGAAAAAATAAAATCTATAGACAAATGATGGAGAAATGGGTATACACTGCATACAATCAATAGTGCTCAGGTATTTAGTGTCTTAAAAAACTCCAGAACTCCTTTAGTAAAGAACCAGATTACCTGAGTTTAACCTAGTAGTTCCTGGTTTATTCTCTCAAAGAATTATTTTTAGTTTATAGCCCATTAATACTCAGTTCACTAGTATTTGGTGAAAGAGTTTGTGAGCTACTAATTTTGGCTGCTTTTCTTTGAACACCTACTCAGTACTAATTTATTCTCAAAAACAGCCCTTTAATTAGGGCGAACATATGTCCCAGTTTGTCTGTGACATTCCCAGTTCATTGCTATTGATCCAGTGTGATAACTCCTCTTCCCCCTTTTATATTCAAAAATGTTCTGATTCTGATGATCGATTATGTAGACAATCGACCTATAAAGGTGTCTATTATTACCACCTGCTTGCTCGCTTGGTTTATTTATGTATTTGTTACCTTTCTATAGTTTATCCTCCCAATTGTAGCTGGAATTAAGTGTTAAAATGTAAATTCGCTCATTTCATATCTCAGTTCATAATACTCCAATGGGTTCCTAGTCCTCTTGGAATTAAAGTCTCTTATCTGAGTCTTCCAAATCTATGGGCTTCAAAGACCTAATGAATTAGCTGCTGGCTATATCTCTGATGTCATTTTTTGTCACTCTTCTTTTTATCGAGTCTCATTGGGCCCCTTATCATTCGTAGAACAGATAAATTATGCTCTACCTCAGTGCCTTTTCACTTGCTGGTTTTCCCCTCTGTCTGGAAATCTTCTCCCCTTTCACCTGACTTGTTTCCTCATAGCTTTTAGTTTTCTGCTCACATTTCATTTCCTTTGATCAGCCTATCGAAAAATGCTTTCTTGTCTCTTTGTCTCCTTATCCTGCTGTGGTTTTTGTTTGTGTTACTATTGTTTGAGTTTTGTCTCTAACACTGCAGGTATGAACGCACTCCAAACCTCCACTGGACTATATAGGTCCTCTTTGCACACCATTTTTGTAATATTTAATGCTTCAACATAAATTAGCAACAGTTAAAAATGACTGCCCCCCTCCTTGCTCTGTTTTAGAACACTGACATTTTAAAAATAATCTGCTGATTTCATTAATCTCCCTCAGTTCTAGGTATTTTGATTGGTAAGTGTTCTCTTTTGACATGCATGCAGCGTTTTGAAACATATGGATTAAATCTATCAATACTTTCTTTGTTTCCTTGTTTTTCAAAATTGATCTGTAATCGAACCAGAATCACTTAGAAGCAGAGACTTTCTATATACCAGTACAGACTCCAAGTAAGGCAGGGAAGCACACTAAAGAAGGGAAGTGTTCCTTCAAGACCTTCAACAGGTATAGGGCACCTGTCACCTTTTGCTTTGTTCCTCATCAAGCCTTTTGGAAACTGCCCATTGCCCACCTGGCGGGGATTTCAATTTCCCTGTGGCCCCATCTCATCTACACAGGGGGACCTGACCCAATGTTTAGAAAGAAGGATAAATCATCCCCTATGGATGCAGTGAACAGCTCGGTTTCAGATAATGTTATAACCAGGAGACCAAAGTATCAAAGAAACTTCTTTCTACTGGGTTTCTTTCTATATCTCCACTCTGATTTACTGTCCCAAATTAAGCTCTTACTGTGATGTAGTAAAAATTGTGTTTATGATCTCTAGACATCATTCTAACACTGGCCTCCTCGGGATTAAAATCTTTCCCTTCCCCAGCAAACATTACCTAGTAGGATTTTGGTCCATTCCATTTAGTTCATCCTAGACTGATGCATATAAATACAAGAACAATAACAGACAAGGTAGATATAACTCTAGAAATAAATGCTATATTATTGAAGGTGTAGTCACCTTAAAATTTTCTTTAGAACAATTCCTGCTCATCACCCCGTGGTTTATCTTCTCTTTTATCACATCACAATTTGAGGAAGGCATAAAACTTTTTGCTTGGCTTCTACCTTCCCTCCCAGCTTTACAGTCCTTTTGACTTGTCCTGGACTATTGTCTTGTTATCAATCTCTGGAAATTTTCTTTTTTTTTTTAATAATTGTAATGCTTTATTACTGATGGTTATTTACATATTGTTTAAAGCACAATAAAAACTAAATTACAATACAAAAGTTCTCTTTAAGTAGAAGACACTGAACAATGCTGCTGCTAAGTCACTTCAGTTGTGTCCGACTCTGTGTGACCCCATAGACGGCAGCCCATCAGGCTCCCCCATCCCTGGGATTCTCCAGGCAAGAACACTGGAGTGGGTTGCCATTTCCTTCTCCAATGCATGAAAGTGAAAAGTCAAAGTGAAGTCGCTCAGTCGTGCCTGACCCTCAGCGACCCCATGGACTACAGCCCACCAGGCTCCTCTGACCATGGGATTTTCCAGGCAGGAGTACTGGAGTGGGGTGCCATTGCCTTCTCCTGACACTGAACAATGGGGCTGTATTAATCCTTGAGTATTTAGAAAAGACACAAACTACAAATTTTGCTGGAAACACCTTCCATAAGTTTTTAACTATCTCTTTATACTTTATCCAGGCCACCTGTTTGAAGAAATATCCAGCTATTATATTTTCAAAGGTTGAATTGTAGAAAAAAATAGAAAATGTGAATGAAAGGTAATATGGATTTTAAATCTGATTTTTAGTTTCAAAACTGGGTACTGAAAGTTCTTTTTCAGACAGCATAAAAGGCAAAATGAGACAGGTATGGAAAGCATTTCAAATTCATATATAAATTATACCAGGGTGGGCTTTTTTTTTTTTTTTTTAGTATTGGGGAAAAAATATCAAAGTTCATCATCTTCAAATGCAATAAACTATTTTGAAAATCCAGTTTGTTAAAAGAAATAACATCTTCAGCCTAATTGGTGAAAACCGAAAGTATCAAGCTATATTAAAACAAAAAATAAATAAAAGAAATAAAAAATTTAAACCATCACTTCAGTTCTGAGAGCTTTATATGACACTAGAGAAAATTATCATAAGTTAGGGTTGATTTATTTTCACTAGCCCTAAATTTAAAATTGTAATGTATTACTTCAGAATCCTTACATTTAACTGCATAATGATTCCAGTCTACAAATGAACATAGATTTTCCTCTGTTGCTATAAATAATTGAATTTGAAGTAGGGAATATATAAGCTAAACAGTCATTCACTGCTCGTGAAAAATCAGAACTGTTGATTGCTCGTCAGAGCACAGAAAAAAGGTGACAAGAATTTCATCTGGAGGTGGCATTTGTCTATCTATTAGCATTTATGTCACCTTCCTTAGTTACTCTGTGGTTTTGGCTTGTGCTACCGTAAACCTTGGATCAACCGACCAAAAACAAAAACAAAGACCTTTCATCCATAGTATTGAAAGAAACTCAATAAAATAAGATGTGTCTCATACTTAAGGAGAGCCATAAAAATCAAACTGTTATTTAAGTTTGAATGTAGGATTTTCTGTTAATTAATCAAAACTGTTGAGAGAATTAGTTCACCCTTTAATTGAGACTGTGAGAAGAGTAAACATATCAACATTAGTAGCTAGAAAGCTGCACTAAAGAAATTAATATATCAAAGGAAACATGACAGACAATTTGGTTTTTATCTCATTTGAGGCCAATATATGAGTATATAAGTCATAATCCACAAGGAGTGTTTAAGGGCAAAAGTATAGCTTCTTAGTATACAAAAGCTAGTGAGCATTTGAAAAATATTTGCATTCTAAAATTAAATAAAACCTTAGTAGCAGAGCTGTTTGTGAGTCTGGTGGTATGTGCTCAAGAAGAGCCTTATGCTGGCTCCAGAAGAACATTGCTCATCTAGGTGGTTATATACTGCAGCGCTGGTTGGAAGACAGATCACAACTGAAAAAGCCAAAGAAAAGCTTTCATTGACTTTAGCTTATCTTAGGGTTCTTGTTCTGGGAAATCTTCAGCTTCCATGTAAGAATGTTAGTCTGTGTATTCTAAAGAAACAGAAGCCTTCTTTTTGCCCCTGGTTGAGCTTTTCTTCTTTTCCGTCTGCACGGTGCTGAGCTGGATCTCCCTGATCAGCCCGTCAACATCAGGTGGGTTCTTCACCTGACAGCTGTGTGTCCGATTGTCATCAAACCGCAGCTTCCGGAGGAGGATGGAGACATCATACCATTCTGGGTTCCCATCCAGACCACTCAGTCCTTGAAACGCCCACTCATGGGTTTGAAGGGTTCCACATGGTGGTAGAAAGCAAACTGTTTAGGGCCTCCATATCAAGGTCAGGAATTTCAGGTCACCGCGAGAGCATCACCCACAGGGGCAAAGCAGGAGAAAGTGCGGTTTAGCCGAACATCTGTCCCATTGACAGCCTCCAGCACACCAGGAGTGTAAATTTCCACAGCTGCTATTGGCCAAAGAGCTGTGAACTGTGTGCCAAGGAGAAAAGCACAGCATGCGTAGGGTTCTTGCCATACATGAGGGAAACCCAGCCCTGGCCCCAGAGACCAGACCGGGCAGACTGAGCTCTCCAGCATCCCGCCAAGGCCTCTCCTGGTGGAGGGAGTGCCACTGCATTTTTCCGGAGAAAGGAGTCTGTCCCTCACCTGCGGGAACCTGAGCACCCGTGCCTGTCTGGAAATTTTCTTTTCTTCATCTTTATATCCTGGACCTTTATGAATACATTATTTGAGAAAAAGGACTATGTCTTAGCCATCATTTTACCTACAAAACACAGTATTTGAAAAGAAAAATGCTCAGTAAATGCTTACTAAATGAATAACAATAATGGCTACCATTTATTGAGCAATTATTATGTGCTAGGAACCAAACATATTACATGCTTTATCTCATTGGTTCTTATAAGAAGAATGAAGTAATCATTTCAAAATTCTTTTTTGGTATCCCTTTAGCACACGTGTGACTTGTTAGAATATGTGTATGCTTTTACATATCTTTCAATAATAAATACGTTACTTAGAGTAAATAAAGACTATTCAGGAGCTTCGCTGGTGGCTCAGTGGTAATGAATCCACCTGTCAATGCAGGAGACATGGGTTCTACCCCTGATCCGGGAAGATCCCAGACGCTGTGCAGCAACTAAATGCATGCACCACAACATTTGAGCCTGTGCCTTAGAGCCCAGGAACCACAAGCACTGAGCCCACTCATCTCAGCTCCTGAGGCCACTTGCCCTAGAGCCCACGCTCTGCAAAAGAGAAGCCACTGCAACGGGAAGCCTGCACACCGCAACAATGAGTAGCCCCTGCTCACCGCAACTAAACAAAGCCTGTGCATCAACGAAGACCCAACACAGCCCCCCACCCCAAAAATAATAAGAAGAAAAACATTCATTTATCCACTCAATTATTCACCAGACTAAATTAATTCATTCAAAATGAATTATTTATTTTGTGTCAGAAAATGGTAGTGGAGATACGAAATTAAGAGGTGTCACACTTCTGGTTACAATCTTGGCTAGAACCTTTCTGTGCCCCCAGCGCTCTCCCACTCCCACTGCCTTCAGAGCAAAGTTCCACCTTCTTTAGAAGATAAAAGAGACTTTTTTTTTTTCTGCCATTGCCTCTTCAACCTCATGTCTGGCTAGTCCACACCTCAAATCTTAGCAATAGCAAAACACTGCTTAGAGATCAGTCTGAAAAATGTTACGAGGGGACCTTCTGAGGTGCTAATACTGATTCTGTGTCTTGATCTAGGTGCTGCGTACATGGACACATGAGTGGATTCTGTTTATGAAAATGCATTGCCACATGTTTCTGTGGGAATATTATACTTCCATAAAGAGTTAAAACCAAAACAACCAAAAACCACCTCTTGCCATGCTGAAGTATTTGTCATTTCCTATCCCTAATGTGGCAGATTTTTCTCTTCCTTCTAGATTTTTACAAATGCTGCCACCTTCCTGAATCTCCACTGGCCTGTGCTATTAACCCTTTCCTATAGTTCTTCTGAAACTGCCTTGTCACAGCCTGTTTCTGTGATTCTTTGCCCCACAAGACCAAGTTCTTCAGCATTGTGTCTCCTGGTATTTAATGTAGCTCCAGGAGCCCAACAGGTTTAGTATAACGACAGAGTCACATAATTTCACTGGTGTAAAATGTTGTGTGCTAAGTCTCTTCAGTTGTGTCTGACTCTGTGTGACCCTTTGGACCGGACCATAGCCTGCCAGGCTCCTCTGTCCATGGGATACTCCAGGCGAAAGTATTGGAGTGGGTTGCCATGCCCTTCTCTAGAGGATCTTCCTGACTCAGGGATTGAACATGTGTCTCTCACAGCTCCTGCATTGACAGAGGGGTTCTTTACCACTAGTGCCACTTGGGAAGCCCCTTAGGTGATTTGTATCTTTATCACCTCCCCAAACAACAAAAACAATATTCAAAAGACTTTCCTGTACTTTTAGAATAACTATGCACATATATGGATGAAGTTGTTAAAGTTGGAACTTGAACTGGTAATTCCATAAGCTAAGCATACAGGGCTTCCTGGTGGCTCAGCGGTAAAGAATCTGCATACAATGCAGGAGACACAGGAGACGAGGGTTTGAGCCTTGGGTCAGAAAGACCCCTTGGAGGAGGGCATGGCAACCCACTCCGGTATTCTTGCCTGGAGAATCCCCTGGACAGAGAAGTCTGATGGGCTACCATGGGGTCACAAAGAGTCAGACATGACTGAAGCCACTGAGCGCACACACACACAAGCTAGGCATTCTTCTACTATTCCACATAGAGGCTGTTAAATAGCTTGTCCTTTGTGTTAAAACTAGATGCCTGGATTTAATCAATTCTTTCAGGGTTAACTATTTCCAGGAGATGGTTCCATGATTGGATAACAGCTACATTTCATCCCATGTATTAACTCTGGCCAATTAGCCATGGCTGTGTGCAATAATCTGAGTGAGAATGACTTTGAGACCAACCTAGGCTCAGTCAGTGACGGCATGACTGATGCCTGCCATGGATGCTGCGAGGTCAGGGATGGGCTACACCTTATCTGGATTCTAAACCATCATTTAGCTTAACAACAAGGTCATACCCAGATTATCTATCTGCAAGAGTTCTCAGAGCTAGTGGCATGTTAGTCTGTCTTCAACATCTGAGATGGTGATTCATTTTATACAATATTTCATAGGTGCTGGTTTTAGATAACAAGACCTCTTATTGCACCAAAGATGCTGAAGAATAATTCCTTCTCTGATCATATTTTGGAAGATGTAGTTTGGAAAATCACAAGCTTAGTGAACTTCTGTAGAGCTAGTTCTCAAACTATTCAGTGAATATTTATTAGATACCCCTTTGAAAAACATAAAATGATCCAGTAAATTGGGCACATTTTGTTTTAGCTTAACCCAAATGGATTATTGAGGGAGAAAAAGAGCTTTGGGACATATATTTTCTCCACTAGTTATTTAGTCTGTGTTACCCTAAAGATCATAAACTATGGCTTTGGTAAACACATATTGAACAAAAGCTAAATAAGTGTTACTTCAATTGTGTTTCTTTATAATGAAATTTGGGGTGTCTGATTTTTAGCATGCTGTGCTTTTGTTTTAGTTTTACAACATTTTATGTTGCTCAAGAAATTATGTGCTTTAAGTTAACTATTTATTATGGCTGTTTGTTGGTAGCATTGTTGATTGGTGATAATTTAAGAATTGTAAGTTATGAGGGACTATAGACTTATGAGAACTACAGTAGCCTCATTTTTTTTGTTGTTTAAATCACTCATCTTTTTGTTTTCCCTATCCCCTACATGAATCACAATAGATATTTATCTTCTTGAGGCAAAACAATATTCAAGTTAATAGCAGCAAAATTATCTCTGGGGAAACAGTATAATAAATGTTCTTGAATGTATAATAGCATAAACATAGAGTGAGAGAAGGTGGGTTTGAACTCTAATCCTTTTCACATGTCTGATAAAAAGTAGAGGGAAAAAAGGTAATCTTTCATTCCATTTTCTTTGCAAAAAATAAGCTACTAACTTCTGTACAAGTTGTATTACCACAGTTAAAATACATTTTAATTATAATTTTCATAAATGAATATACCACTCTACAATATTGGTAAAAATTGTATATTGAATTCCTGAAGGTCTGATGCTCATAAGCATTATCTAAAATGTAAGTTGAATGCTGAGTAGATCTCTTGTTCTTCATTTAAAATTTTGAATTGAAATTTAAATGTGATTTAATATGTCTGTGAGATGGGACCCAGAATACAATACTAACTTTCATTTAAATAATTTTTAATTCACTTTATGATTTTTATGCAAATCATTTCAGCTGTATAACAGTGAAGACTGGGGGGGGGAGGATATACAAGTTTTGACACATTTATTGAAAAAGTAGGTATTATGAAAGAGAGAGAGGATTATGTAAAGAGAATGGAATACAGTCACAAAATAATCATTTAACCTCTGTTTCCAGACAAGTGTCTAGCCAACAATTTTAAAATGTTAGTTTATAAAGGACAATCAAACTATTTCTTATATAGTTGGTATTCAGAAACATTGTTTCAAATGCTTAGATTCCTCATTAATCACATGAAGTGGACAATAAGCCACATATCCTGGAATGTGAAGTCAAGCGGGCCTTAGGAAGCATCACTATGAACAAAGCTACTGGAGGTGATGGAATTCCAGATGAACGATTTCAAATCCTAAAAGATGACGCTGTTAAAGTGCTGTACTCAATAAGCCAGCAAATTTGGAAAACACAGAGGTGGCCACAGGACTGGAAAAGGTCAGTTTTCATTCCAATCCCAAAGAAAGGCAGTGACAAAGAAAGGCAATGCCAAACTGCGGCACAATTGCACTCATCTCACATGCTAGCAAAATAATGCTCAAAATTCGCCAAGCCAGGCTTCAACAGTACATGAACCGTGAACAGCCAGATGTTCAGGCTGGATTTAGAAACGGCAGAGGAAGCAGAGATCAAATTGCCAACCTCTGTTTGAAATGTTGTTGCTCTCAAAAAAGCAAGAGAGTTCCAGAAAAACATCTACTTTTGCTTTATTGACTACACCAAAGCCTTTGACTGTGTGGATCACAACAAACTGTGAAAAATTCTAAAGGATAAGAGAATATCAGACCACCTGACCTGCTTCCTGAGAAATCTGTATGCAGGTCAAGAAGCAACAGTTAGAACTGGACACACAACAGCCTGGTTCCAAATCGGGAGAGGAGTACGTCAAGGCTATATATTATCACCCTGCTTATTTAACTTATATGTAGAGTATATCATGTGAAATGCCAGGCTGGATGAAGCACCAGCTGGAATCAAGATTGCCAGGAGAAATATCAATAACCTCAGATATACAGATGACACCACGCTTTCGGCAGAAAGTGAAGAAGAACTAAAGAGCCTCTTGATGAAAGTGGAAGAGGAGAGTGAAAAAGTTGGCTTAAAACTCAACATTCAAAAAACTAAGATCATGGCATCGAGCCCCATCACTTCATCACAAATAGATGGGGAAACAATGGAAAAAGTGAGAGACTGTTTTCTTTGGCTCCAAAATCACTGCAGATGGTGACTGCAGCCGTGAAATTAAAAGATGCTTGCTCCTTGGAAGAAAAGCTACGACTAACTTAGACAGCATATTAAAAAGCAGAGATATTACTTTGCCAACAAAGATCCATCTTGTCAAAGCCATGTTTTTTCCAGTAGTCATGTATAGATGTGAGAGTTGGACTAAAAAGAAAGCTGAGTGCCGAATAATTGATGCTTTTGAACTGTGGTGTTGGAGAAGACTCTTGAAAGTCCCTTGGACAACAAGGAAATCAAACCAGTCAATCTATGTACACCCGTGGTGGATTCATGTCAATGTATGGCAAAACCAATACAGAATTGTAAAGTAAAATAAAAAATAAATTAATTAATTAAAAAAATAAAGGAAATCAGTCCTGAATATTCATTGGAAGGACTGATATTGAACCTGAAGCTCCAATACTGTGGCCACCTGATGTGAAGAGTTGACTCATTGGAAAAGACCCTGATGCTGGGAAAGATTGAAGGTGGGAGGAGAAGGAGATGACAGAGGATGTGATGGTTTGATGGCATCGCTGACTCGATGGACATGAGTTTGAGTAAGCTCTGGGAGTTGGTGATGGACTGAGAAGCCTGGCGTCCAGGCGTCCAAGGGGTAGTAGAATAGGACACGACTGAGTGACTGAACTGAATCTAAGAAGAATAATGTGGCTTGCTCTCACTTCTTGTCAGACACTATACTGTATATTTTTCATACATTAATTTTTTTAGGCATTAGTATATTTGTTTCTATCCTTTAAAGGCCTAGAAACAGTTGTGGGACTGCAAAATACAGAGCCTAAGAATAGGCTTCAAATTCTTCCTTTTCTGTTTACTTGCTGTGTGACTTGGGCATGTGACTTAACTTCACTCTTCTTTAGCAAAATGACTGCCAATCTTGTAGGGTAATTTTTAGAATTTATAAATTAATATACATGACTTCCTTAGAAGTGGGTTTGGAAAACAGTAGAGTTCAACACACCTCAAGACAGTTATTAGGTCTTGCCCAGAATGACAATAAGAAGCATAGTTGGGATTTTATTGATTTGTCTGAATCTTGAACTCAGGCTTTTAACCAAAAAAAAAAAAAGAATTTTTATTTCATAATATTTTATCTATATGGGTACAGCAGATCATGGCATCTGGTCCCATCACTTCATGGGAAATAGATGGGGAAACAGTGGAAATAGTGTCAGACTTTATCTTTTGGGGCTCCAAAATCAGTGCAGATGGTGATTGCAGCCATGAAGTTAAAAGACGCTTACTCCTTGGAAGAAAAGTTATGACCAACCTAGATAGTATATTCAAAAGCAGAGACATTACTTTGCCAACTAAGGTCCATCTAGTCAAGGCTATGGTTTTTCCTGTGGTCATGTATGGATGTGAGAGTTGGACTGTGAAGAAGGCTGAGCGCCGAAGAATTGATGCTTTTGAACTGTGGTGTTGGAGAAGACTCTTGAGAGTCCCTTGGACTGCAAGGAGATCCAATCAGTCCATCCTAAAGGAGATCAGTCCTGGGTGTTCTTTGGAAGGAATGATGCTAAAGCTGAAACTCCAGTACTTTGGCCACCTCATGTGAAGAGTTGACTCATTGGAGAAGACCCTGATGCTGGGAGGGATTGGGGGCAGGAGGAGAAGGGGACGACTGAGGATGAGATGGCTGGATGACATCACTGACTTGATGGACATGAGTCTGAGTGAACTCCGGGAGTTGGTGATGGACAGGGAGGCCTAGTGTGCTGCGATTCATGGGGTCGCAAAGAGTTGGACATGACTGAGCGACTGAAATGAACTGAACTGAATATCTAGTGAAAGCTTTTTAAGTATGTTGGAACCTTTCAATAGGTACTTTCTGTCAGAAAATATTACTTCAATCAAACTTCCAAGAAATCGCCTTTCTGGGAAACAGCATGTTTTTTATCTTCAGCTGTTCTCTTAACTCCCCCCAACAAAATAAACTAGACTGATGACCACTTTTTTTTATTGCACAAAGAAACTGGTTCTCAGTGTTAGTTGCACATTAGAATTTCCTGGGATAGATTAAAAGAACAAGCTACCTTTGCCTGGACTCCCATGAGAATATTTAGTTCATCAAGGGTACGGTGGACATCTCCTCCTCTACTCCCCACCAGTGATTTTCATGAGTTGAGAACCATGGCTCATTTCATGGGAAGGTGTCAGGGGAATGGAAAAGGCCATTTTTTCCTCAGCAGACTAAGTGCCATGGTAACTTGTCCCTTTTCATTTCTTTGTTGTTGTTGTTCAGTTGCTAAGTAGTGTCCGACTCTTTGTGACCCCGTGAACTGCAGCATGCTGGGCTCCTCTGTCCTTCACTATCTCCTGGAGTTTGCTCAAGCTCATGTCCATTGAGTCAGTGATGCCTTTCAACCATCTCATCCTCAGTCGTCCCCTTCTCTTCCTGCCCTCAGTCTTTCCCAGCATCAGGGTCTTTTCCTGTGAGTTGGCTCTTCACATCAGGTGGCCAAAACATTGGAACTTCAGCATCAGTCCTTCCAATGAATATTCAGGGTTGATTTCCTTTAAGAATGACTGGTTTGATCTCCTTACTGTCCAAGGGACTCTCAAGAGTCTTCTCCAACACCACAGTTCAAAAGCAGCCATGAAATTAAAAGGTGCTTGCTCCTTGGAACAAAATGCTATGAAAAACCAAGACAGTGTATTAAACAGCAAAGACATCACTTTGCTGACAAAGGTCCGTATAGTCAAAGCTATGGTTTTTCCAGTAGTCATGTATGGATGTGATAGTTGGACCATAAAGAAGGCTGAGTGCCAAAGAATTGATACTTTTGAATTGATGCTTTTTATATCTTAAAGATACTTTAATAATTATCTGCCATGGAATGTCCAGGTTTAATCATTAGAGAAATTTTTATTTTATTTGAAGTTCCCAATAGATTTTCTTTTCCTTAAAGTAATCATTTTCGTTTCCTTGAAACTTAATGCCTTTTCCTCTGGGTCACCATTTTCCATGCCTCTGCAAAAGCAAATCTCTACTCTTACTTTCATACAAATTCTCCCCAAACATTTTAAGGGATATTGTTCACATCAAAGCCCCTAAAAACATCTGTTCCTCCTGCTCTCTTTGTAGCAGCCAGGCTCAGGAGCTATCCGGTCTGGCCCTTCACAGACAGACACCTCAAATCTGTGCTCTATGCTTTCAGGACAAAATTCAACTTTTCTATCATTCTTGGCCTCTGTGAATTTGCTTCTACCTCAGCTAACTATAGCATAGAGCATTCAAGTCATATTTTTTTCACATAAGACCATCAATAATTCCAATTCTCTTCTCAAAATATGAGCTCAAGATTTTCTAACAGGTACAGTCATCACCAAATGCGTAAGAAGTCATAAGTCAAAAGGGCAAGTAGTTTATAGTCAATTTTTTTTCATAGATGGCATACTATATATATAAAATAGCAGTAAGTAATTCTTTATTACTTCATAAAGGTGTTTACTAAAGAAAAATAGGAACAGACATTTCTCACGAGGGGTACACACTTGAAATGCACTTGGCAATAAGCAAATGAGAAACAGTAGATGTCATATAAGCATTGCATCCGATCACAAACACTAGTGACATAATTTAGATTAACCTTCTATATATTGAAAATTGCCAAAACTCTTGCTGTGCTATTTCTTTCAGAAAGCCGGCTGGTATGAAGTGTTTAATTATTTTAACTCCATCCTTTTGAAGGCCTGTTCCACTTTAGCTGAAGTTATGACAGTTTAGTTAGCTCTGTTATTTTAAAAAGAGAAGGCATAGTATATTCTCTTTCCGTCTCTCTCTTGCCTGCAGATACAGAATATTAGTATTTTTAGATAAAGTAAAATAGCTTTTTTAGAGACGTAGAAAGGGTTAGTTTGAAAGTGTTGTTAATATAACATGCTGTCAGTTTAAATAGACTAGACATCTAAATTTGATGAAAATTTAGAATGATAATTATTTTAGTAATGATAATGTGTTCTTATTGAAATAAAACCTTGTTTTTTCTTTCCCTGCCACATTTTTTGGTCTTAGAAAACACCAACAACTTGAAGAAATCCACCACACAATTTAAGTCGCTTTGCCTATACCCTTTTCCCAGATATGTAATTTATCCAAAGACCATCTCCTTGGTCAGTATTACAAGCTGTTTTTATTATTTTCTTAACACTTGTTTATTAATCATTTTCCATATCATATATGTCATCAGAGAAGGAAAAATCACACTCAATTTTTCTTTTTTTTTCCTTCTCATATTCTATCTTAAGATTAAAAAAATACTTAAATGAAGAGTTGGTTCAAATCTTCTGTGAAACAGAGACACAATATTCTCAATGAGGGAAATTTTGAATTTAAATTCCATTATCTTGTGTAAAAATGCTTTTAATTCAATCTTGAAAACACACAGACACTTTATAGTTATGAGCTGCAACTCCGCCCCCCCCCACTTTTGTGTTTTGCAGAAGTTCATAGATTTTGCTGACAATTTTAAAAGAAATGTTTAATGATCTAATGATTACCATTTGGTAATTAGCTGGAGTAGCATTTCAACATGCATCTGATAAGCCTTGGCTCGTTTAACCAGCATCCTGGAAACTAAAGTCATAGGGATTCTGACACTGTTCTTGTCTTCATAATCTTGCTTTTACTTTGGACCCCAAGACATCTCGCTTTTGTGATTCTGCCACAATCTATCATCCCCTGAACATCACTGATGGCAAAATTATCATCACATAGCTTTGCCCTCAAGCTCCTTAGTTTTCAGTCATTATCAACAAAGAGAGAAACGTTGAAGGTACTGAGAAGAGTCTAGTGCTTACAGCTGGTTGCAGCAATTTCAACTTGCGCAAGACCCCATGTTTGTGAAAACAACCCAAGAATCTCTGAACGGGATGTAATCAACCTCCCATCTACTGAGAAACACTGCAAAAATGACTTCAGCTGCCAAAAATAATAATGTCGTTTACAAGCAGCTCTTCCTAGGTCTAAGGAAGAACTAGCCACACATGTGAGTTTATGCTGGATTCTGACGAGCAAGCAAAGAAGAGGGTAAAGCTTACCTCCCTCCCCTAAAATACACAGTATTGGAACCCACGGGAAGCTGGGGCCCGTTTCCAAGGTGCTGGCAATATTGAGGGAGATTCGTATCCACAGAAATCTAAACAGTAAGTGACCCCAGAGAAAATAATTCTATTTGGGAGCAGTTCTTTGCTGCCACTTTCCCTCTGTAACCAAGCTGCCCTGTCTTGTGAAGGCAGAGCTGTTAAATACCTCTTAGTCACCAGCCCCAAACCAAATCTTTCTTTTTTTCAAAATATTATTTGGCAGCTTCATTTAAGGGACCTCAAGAGCTTGGGAGGGAATATTCACAAATGACCCTTTAGAAACGTTTCATCACAAAAGCCCTGCACCTACCTCTGGTTGAGCCTGGCCGATCAGTCCGCATGGGCTGGATGTGAAAAAAGACCCGGGGTGATGGCTTCTCCAAATTTACCAGAAAGAAAGAACCTGGGATGCTTGTCGTTTAAGTGTCTCTAAACATGGTTTGCATAGCTGGATCTCTGCTTATCTGTGCCTTTCGGCTTTCGCTTCCATACATGGATCTGTTCCCAACAGTAACTCCAAGCTGTCGAAAAGAAGCTATCTGGCAGCTCTCCGTTTCATCCAACACATGGATGATAAAAATACACATATAGAGATCCTTCCAGCCAGGCCCATTTCCCACCCTGCCATCCTGCCACTATGCCTTTTCACAAACACACATTCAGATTGGCATTTTTACTCTCTAGATGGTTAGAGAACAACCAATTTTTAACCTGATTCCCACATAGAGTTTTCAGGATGTGGGTTTCCTGAGCTTTGTGAAAAGAGAGATGTGATTACAGTTCCTTACCAGGGTTTTCATCCTTAAAGATTTCAGTGATAAGATACAGGTATGAGACCCAAAAAATATTAGGAAATGAATGGATGTCTGAACAATGGATAACATTGTTCAGGGATGAATAAATACCTAAGGCATTTCTTTAACCAGGGATAGTTGTTAATACTCTGGATAGTTTGTCTTAAAGAAACAGTCCCCAGCCTTTCTGGCACCAGGGACCAGTTTCATGGAAGACAATTTTTCCATGGACTGGGGTTGGGGTTGGGGGGTGGGGATTGTGGGAGGAATGATTTCAGTATGATTCATGTGCATTACATTTATTGTGCACTTTATTTTTTATTATTATTACATCAGCTTCAGCTCAGATCATCAGGCATTAGATCCTAGAGGTTGAGGACCCCTGTCCTTAAGGATAAGGTAGCAGCAGCAGGTCAAAGTAATCAAAATCTCTAATAAGAGGAGGAAAGGCCAGGTTCTTATCGGAATTGCTTCTCACTTAGGATAATTGAGGCAGTTCCAAAGAAGTGACCATCTAGCATATGATTTGAGATTCAGGAAACATTTTTTTCTTTAATGTTAAAGAATATAAACCTGAATAGAATACTAATTACTACATTCATTAACTTCAGTGGTACTTTAAATGATACATAACTGTGACTTACATTTTAAGTGGTGGTGGGGGGGAAGGGGGACAAATCCTGCTCTGTGTGGTACAGAGGTGATGCATACTCTCTTAGGATGCCCAGTTCTTTTGAAATCTAGCTTTTCAGGTGTTTAAGCTTATCTGCCTCTCTCTTTTCTCAATTTGTTGTTACTTTTAATAAGAGGTCAAACTATGGAGAGAGAGAGAAAGAGACCTTTCAAATAACATTTTCCCATTGGTTAACTTTTTCAAAATCACGTTAAAACTCCTTAGAGTCTCTCATTAGAAAAAAGAAATTTGAGACACACAGGCATAATTCGTTTTAGTATATTGAAATAAGTTTGGTTAAAATATTCCAGAGGAAAAAGGGAGGGGCAGACAAAACATGACTAACAAAATGATCATATCTGCAGATAGCCTATAGGTATACCTATCAACCTGTGACTGGAATTCATTTTCTTCTTCTCTATCTCATGTAGGTTTTAATATTTCTATAGAAGAAAAAAAGAGAGGGATACCTAACTGATATATTTATGGCAAGTTAGAGCACTCCTAGGTTTTATTAATCTCTGTGTAATAACACTAAGGTCAGAACAATAAGAGGCAAAGTTGTTTTTTGTTCAAAGTATCCTGAAATTCCAACCTCTCTCTCCCTCCCTACCAGCAATTATGTATGTATAAATAACTATATGCATATAAATATTACATATATAAATTTCATATATTTATATACAAGTTTTTCTTTATATGTTTATGTAATAAATTACATAGATCTTCATAATAATCAATTACCTAGTATCTATATAATAATATATATTCTATATAATAATAATACCCAATGAAAATTAAGATTGATATTTAACAAGCTGACCAATGATGGGCATGGTAAAAGATGAATGACTTTTACCAGGAGTTATTCAGTACCCTCTCTTCCCTTGCCTTTTTCTACTGTAGAAATTCAAAAGCAAAGCTCTTCTTTTCTCATCCATTGCTGCTAGGGATGACCATGTAACAGTTTTGGCCAAGCAGGGGTAAATAGGAGTCCCTTGGTAAGATTTCAGAAAAGGTTTTTTTTCAATCTGTTAGAAAGGGACAGGTTCACTATTTGCAGGGCAGAAGTAGGGACACAGACGCAGAGAACAGACTTGTGCACACAGGAGGGGCGAGGGTGGCATGAATTGAGAGTGTAACGTAGAAACATATACATCACCATATGTAAAATAGATAGCCTGTGGGAATTTGCTGTACGACACAGGAAGCTCAAATGGGTGCTCTGTGACAATCTAGACGAGTGGGATTGGGTGGGTGGTGGGACGGAGTTTCAAGAAGGAAGGGGACATATGTATGCCTATAGCTGATGCATGATGATGTGTGGTAGAAACCAACATTATATTGTGCCCTCCAATTAAAAAATAAAAAGGGACAGGTTCAGCTTTTACCCATCTTGTCCTTTTGCTCCTTCCACCTCGTTCCTTCTGAGACAGCAAATTCAAGGCCTGAAATTGCAGCTGCCATTTGGTGACCAGGAGGGGACAAGCAGAGGGACAAAGGCCTGGAAAGCAAGGAAAGTGAACCAGACAGACAAAAGAATGTCAGTTCTTGCCAGCAATCTTGAGTCGCTGTAGCAGTCTCAAGCTGTCCACCTCTTATCAGTGGAGAAAAATAAAACCATAATGAATACAAGATGGGTTCTAGATGATCAACTCAGGATTCAAATGAAAAGACAGTGCTTTGGTCCTAGCTCTGTTACTTACTAACTGTGTAACACTGGTCATATCACAAAGTTCTGATTCTTCCTCTGTTAGTTACTCAAGAAAACTCTTGACCTAGAATTAGAAACTATAAACTCTAGAAACTCTCACCCTAGAATTATCCTATGAATTAATGTGTTTGGCATTGTTTAGTTAATATGTGGAGCAGCTAGTACATTAGGACCCACAATGACTATGTATACCAGGGCCTGGGAGATTGCTCTGTTCAAAGAACTCACAGACACTTTGATAGGCTTAACTTAAGACCTCTTGGAATTTTTAGCAACATCCAAGGTATGAGAAGCTTGTGTATTCCAAAATGCGTTTGTCCATTTTGGGTTGGCCAAACTGAGTTGGCATGTTCTTGATGAAGTTTGCTGTGGAAGTGGGCCAACTTCCTGCTTAGCTTGGGTAATCAGTACTCTTGGCTGGGGAGATTTTCCTCAACTCTGGCGGATGCCTTGGGGTATGTGTATAAGGAAAAATTCTCTTGTTAAGGATTTTCAAGTCCTATTATACTTTCAGAGAAAGAGGTTAAACTGGTCTTTATTTTGTAGTAAGTTTTGAAATTAGGGGTGAGTTCTCCTACTTTTTTCTTCATAATTATTTTGACTATTATGGATTTCTTTACCATCTGAGCCACCAGGGAAGCCCTAGTATGGGTTTCTTTCAATTCAATATGAATTTCAGAATCAGACTGTCAATTTTTATAATATAGTCAACTGAATTTCTAGTAGGAATTGTATTAAATCTGTAGGTCAGCTTTGAGAGTACTACCATCTTAACAGTATTCAATCTTCTGATCCATAAACATGGGTGACTTTCATTTATTTAGATCTGTTAATTTTTTAACGATTTTAGTTTTCAGAGTATGTTTTACTCTTTTTGGATAAATTTATTTCTAAATATTTTATTCTTCTTCTGCTATTGCGAAAGGAATTGTCTTCTTACTTTCATTTTCAAACTGAAAATGAAGCCACCTGGACATTTGTTTTCTTTCCAGGTAGTTTTTTTTTTTTTTGAAAACTAATCTGATCTCTACACTTGTTATAATTTTACTCAGATTATCTATTTTTGTTTAGTTTCTTAAATGAGTCTTTTGAGGAATTAGTCATTTCATCTAAGTTATCAATTCATTGGCATACAATAGTTTATAATAGTCCTTTCAATCATTTTTATACCTGTAAGATCAGTAATAATGTCCCCTCTTAATGTCTTGAGTCTCTTTTCTTCTTGGTCAAGCTAGCTGAATGTTTGCCAATTTATCCTTTTAATTATTATATCTCTCTGATGAATTGGCTCCTTCTCATTATAAATGGAAGTGTTGTAGCATGTTTGCCTCAGATTTCTGGCTTAAGTTTTGGGTGGATGACGGCACTATTTAAAGCCAAATTCTTAACTTGCCATTCCCTGTTCAGCATTTTTAAATACTTACCCAAACCTTTCAGGATAAAATATAAATTTCTTAGTTTTTGAAAATGTTCTGAGAGTTACTTGTTCACATCTTAATTACTTCTCTGGTCACTCACCATCAGAGTTTCTCTCATTTCATTATAAATGACTTGGTGTACATGTGCATCCTGGCCAGTTGCAAAAACTTGGTTTTCCTCACATGCTATTTTCCTGCATGTCTTTTGCCTAAACTATCATTCATTCTCTTCTTTATTTACCTAACTCCTTGAATTTCAAAGCTCAGATCAACTGTTCACTTCTCTGGGGAGAAGATTCTTCCTCTATTGTTTAGGTTTTTGAGGCATATTAGGCATACTTTGTACAGCCCAGACATTCCACTCAATAACTGTAGGGTAATTATTATTTTGTTGGTGAGCTTTTCCGGAGAAGGCAATGGCACCCCACTCCAGTACTCTTGCCTGGAAGATCCCATGGATGGAGGAGCCTGGTGGGCTGCAGTCCATGGGGTTGCTAAGAGTCGGATACGACTGAGCGACTTCACTTTCACTTTTCACTTTCATGCATTGGAGAAGGAAATGGCAACCCACTTCAGTGTTCTTGCCTGGAGAATCCCAGGGACAGGGGAGCCTGGTGGGCTGCCATCTATGGGGTCACACAGATTCGGACATGACTGAAGTGACTTAGCAGTAGCAGCTTTTCAGTTAGGCTCTAAGTTTTATATAGTCAGACAATAGATTTCATTTTTACTTGCATCATTAAAACTTATCATACAATAGGTGTTCAATACAATATATAACTGAATAAAGGACTAAATGGACAGATGGATAAATATTTTCAATTCAAAGAATAAAGAAAGATTTCATGGAATAATTGCCTGGCTTTGAATTATACTCCTCACTCTTTTTAAAAATTGTATTTATTTGTTTTTGGCTGTGCTGGGTCTTTTTTCCTGAATGGGCTTTTCTTTAGTTGTGGCAAGTGGGGGCTACTCTCCAGCTGTGGTGCGAGAGCTTCCCATTGCAGTGGCTTCTCTTATTGTGGAACACGGGCTCAAGGGTGTGTGGGCTTCAGTAGTTGTAATGCATGGGCTCAATAGTTGTGGATCTCAGGCTCTAGAGAACAGGCTCAATGTAGTGCATGGGCTTAGTTGCTCCACGGCAATGTGGCATTTTCCCAGACCAAGGAATGAACATGTGGATTTTTTACTGGGCCACAAGGGAAACCCTATACTCCTCACTCTTAAGCAGGGATAGGACTGAGACAAGCATAAATCACATACCAAGTACATGTGTCCTGAGACCCTGAGTGAATAATGGTAAGAAGGCAGGGGTTTCAGGCAGACAAAAGTGTTGGAGTAGTAGCTGAGAAGCAACATGGTATAGAATATGTTTGGCTAGTTGTGAGGGGTCCACTTTGGCTGATTCTTGGGGTGATTGTAGGGGATAGTGGAACCCAAAACCCCTCAAGTGGCAAGCTTATCAGCATTTTGATTTTGAATGGGTTAATTGGAGGAGTTATGGCATTGTTGAAATTGCTGAGATTGGAGCTAACATATACACACTATATTTAAAACAGATAGCCAACAAGGACCCATTGTAGCACAGGAAACTATATTCAATTCTCTGTGATAAGCAATATGAGAAAAAAATTTGAAAAAGAAAGAGTATTGCATATGGATAGGCTTCCCAGGTGGCACAAGTGGTAAAGAAGTCACCTGCCAATGCAGGTAGATGTAAGAGGCGTGGGTTCGATCCCTGGATCAGGAAGATACCCTGGAGGAGGGCATCGCCACCCACTGTTATTCTTGCCTGGAGAGTCTCATGGTCAGAGGAGACTAGAGGGCTATAGTCTCTGGGGTCACAAAGAGTCAGACATGACTGAAGCAACTTAAAACATGCATAATGGAGTCACTTTGCAGTACACCTGAAGCTAACCCAATACTGTAAATCAGAATGAAGTGCTGGGGCTTCAGCTGGTTTGAAAATTGATCTGCTATGCTAATATGATTTCTGGCTTATTTAAATTCTGCCTAGAACATTGGAAAGCAGAATCATTGTACTTAACATAATAGATTGCATCTAAGAGGTCTCTTAAATAATTCTATAATAAGTCTAGCCCTATACAACAGGCATATTAAATTTACTTGCTGTATTTATTGTTAAAATATTTGATTATTTGTGTTATACATCCTTGTATTTCAGATTACGTGATTTGGTGATTTGAAGTTGTTATTGGAAACTTGACTCTAACTGAGCTGGCAGTATCCAAGAAAATGATCTTGGGTAAATCCATTTCATTTTTGCTCTCTTTGCAGTGTTTGATTTTCCTATTCTGTGCCATTTGCAAATGACAGGTCCTCTTGCCTCCATTTCTTTCCAAACTCATGTCCCATGATTTATAAGAAACATTTTGTTATTACCTGCCAGATTATTGTTCAAGGTTCTACTTGTTGTAGGTCAGTCACTAAGTCGTGTCCAACTCTTTGTGACCCCATGAACTGCAGCACGCCAGCCTTCCCAGTCCCTTCACTATCTTCCAGAGTTTGCTCAAACTCACGTCCATTGAGTCAGTGATGTCATCCAACCATCTCATCTTCTGCCACCTCCTCCTCTTGCTTCAATATTTCCCAGCATCAGGGTCTTTTCCAATGAGTTGGTACTTCCCGACAGGTAGCCAAAATTTACAGCTTCAGCAACAGCTTTTCCAACAGATATTCAGGGTTGATTTCCTTTAGGATTGACTGGTTTAATTTCCTTGCTGTCAAGGTCTGTCTAGTGTCTTCTCCAGCACCACAGTTTGAAAGCATCAATTCTTCGGCACTCAGCCTTCTTTATGGTCCAACTCTTACATCCATTCATGACTACTGGAAAAACCACAGCTTTGACTATATGGACCTTTGTTGGCAAAGTGATGTCTCTTCTTTTTAATACACTGTCTAGGTTTGTTATAGCTATTCTCCCAAGGAGTAAGTGTCTCTTAATTTCGTGGCTGCAGTCACTGTCCCCATTGATTTTGGAGCCCAAGAAAATGAAATCTATCAGTTTCCACTTTTCCTCATCTATTTGCCATGAAGTGATAGGATCAGATGCCATGATCTTCGTTTTTTTGAATGTTCATTTTTAAGCCAGCTTTTCACTCTCCTCTTTCATTTTCATCAAGAGGTTTTTTAGTTCCTCTTCACTTTCTGCCGTTAAAGTGGTATCATCTGCATATCTGAGATTGTTGATATTTCTCCTAACAATCTTGATTCCAGCTTGTGAATCATCCAGCCCTTCATTTCGTATGATGTACTCTGCATATAAGTTAAATAAACAGAGTGACAATATACAGTCTTGACGTACTCCTTTCCCAGTTTTGAACCTGTCTGTTGTTTCATGTCCACTTCTAACTGTTGCTTCTTGTCCTGCATACAGGTTTCTCAGGAGGCTTGTAAGGTGGCCTGGTATTCCTATCTCTTTAAGAATATTCTACAGTTTGTTGTGATCAACACAGTCAAAGGTTTTAAAGTAGTCAATAAAGCACAAGCAGATGGTTTTTGGAATTCCTTTGCTTTTTCTATGATCTAACGGATGTTGGCAATTGATCTCTGATTCCTCTGCCTTTTCTAAGTCCAGCTTATACATCTGGAAGTTCTCAGTTCACGTACTGCTGAAGCTTAGCTTGAAGGATTTTGAGCACGATTTTACTAGCATGTGAAATGTGTGCAATTGTACTTTAATTTGAACATTCTTTAGCATTGCCTTTCTTAGGGATTGGAATGAAAACTGACCCTTTTCAGTCCTATGGCCACTGCTGAGTTTTCCAAATGTGCTGGCATATTGAATCCAGCCCTTTAACAGCATAATATTTTAGGATTTGATATAGCTCAGTTGGAATTCCATCTCCTCTAGCTTTGTTTGTAATAGTGCTTCCCTTGGCCCACTTGACTTCACATTGCAAGATGTCTGGCTCTAGGTGAGTGACATACCATTGTGGTTATCTGGGTCATTAAGAGATTTTTTGTACAGTTCTGAAGCGCGGGCGGCTGCCACCGGTGCACTAAGCGCCGCGAAGAGAAGCTTACCCCACGTCCAAGGTCAGGGGCAGAAGCCAGGAGGACCCCATGCACGAAGGGCAGCAGCCAAGAGGAGCTACCCAAGTCTGAGGTCAGGGGTGGCGGCGGGGATCAGCTACCCTGTGTCCAAGGCCAGGGGCGGCGGCTGGGAGGAGCAACCCCACGTCCAAGGAGCGGTGGCAACACAGGCGCAGGAGGGCCTAGAGGCGCTATCCCATGTTGAAGGTCAGGAAGGGCGGCGGTGAGGAGATACCCCTCGTCCAAGGTAAGGAACAGCGGCTGCACTTTGCTGGAGCAGCCGTGAAGAGATACCCCATGCCCAAGGTAAGAGAAACCCAAGTAAGATGGTAGGTGTTGCAAGAGGGCATCAGAGGGCAGACACACAGAAAACCAAACTCACAGCCTTGTCTAACTCAATGAAACTAAGCCATGCCTGTGGGGCAACCCAAGACAGGTGGGTCACGGTGGAGAGGTCTGACAGAGTGTAGTCCACTGGAGAAGGGAATGGCAAACCACTTCAGTATTCTTGCCTTGAGAACCCCATGAACAGTATGAAAAGGCAAAATGATAGGATACTGAGAGAGGAACTTCCCAGGTCAGTAGGTGCCCAATATGCTACTGGAGATCAGTGGAGAAATAACTCCAGAAAGAATGAAGGGATAGAGCCAAAGCATAAACAATACCCAGCTGTGGATGTGACTGGTGATAGAAGCAAGGTCTGATGCTGTAAGAGCAATATTGCATAGGAACCTGGAATGTCAGGTCCATGAATCAAGGCAAATTGGAAGTGGTCAAACAAGAGATGGCAAGAGTGAACGTCGACATTCTAGGAATCAGCACACTAAAATGGACTGGAATGTATGAATTTAACTCAGATGACCATTATATCTACTACTGCAGGCAAGAATCCCCTCAGAAGAAATGGAGTAGCCATCTTGGTCAACAAAAGAGTCTGAAATGCAGTACTTGGATGCAATCTCAAAAAAGGCAGAATGATCTCTCTTCGTTTCCAAGGCAAACCATTCAATATCACATTAATCCAAGGCTATGACCCATAATGCTGAAGAAACTAAAGTTGAACGGTTCTATGAAGAGCTACAAGACCTTTTAGAACTAACACCCAAAAAAGATGTCCTTTTCGTTATAGGGGACTGGAATGCAAAAGTAGGCAGTCAAGAAACACCTGGAGTAACAGGCAAATTTGGCCTCGGAATGCGGAATGAAGCACGGCAAAGACTAATAGAGTTTTGCCAAGAAAATGCACTGGTCATAGCAAACACCCTCTTCAACAACACAAGAGAAGACTCTACACATGGACATCACCGGATGGTCAACAGCAAAATCAGATTGATTATATTCTTTGCAGCCAAAGATGGAAAAGCTCTATCCAGTCAACAAAAATAAGACCAGGAGCCGACTATGGCTCAGATCATGAACTCCTTATTACCAAATTCAGACTGAAATTGAAGACAGCAGGGAAAACCGCTAGACCATTCAGGTATGACCTAAATCAAATCCCTTATGATTATACAGTGGAAATGAGAAATAGATTTAAGGGCCTAGATCTGATAGATAGAGTGCCTGATGAACTATGGAATAAGGTTCGTGACATTGTACAGGAGACAGGGATCAAGACCATCCCCATGGAAAGAAATGCAAAAAAGCAAAATGGCTGTCTGAGGAGGCCTTACAAATAGCTGTGAAAAGAAGAGAAGCGAAAAGCAAAGGAGAAAAGGAAAGATATAAGCATCTGAATGAAGATTTCCAAAGAATAGCAAGAAGAGATAAGAAAGCCTTCTTCGGTGATCAATACAAAGAAATAGAGGAAAACAACAAAATGGGAAAGACTAGAGATCTCTTCAAGAAAATTAGAGATACCAAGGGAACATTTCATGCAAAGATGGGCTCGATAAAGGACAGAAATGTTATGGACCTAACAGAAGCAGAAGATATTAAGAAGAGGTGGCAAGAATACACAGAAGAACTATATAAAAAAGATCTTCATGACCCAGATGATCACCATGGTGTGATCACTCATCTAGAGCCAGACATCCTGGAATGTGAAGTCAAGCGGGCCTTAGAAAGCATCACTATGAACAAAGCTAGTGGAGGTGATGGAATTCCAGTTGAGCTATTTCAAATCCTGAAAGATGATGCTGTGAAAGTGCTGCACTCAATATGCCAGCAAATTTGGAAAACTCAGCAGTGGCCACAGGACTGGAAAAGGTCAGTTTTCATTCCAATCCTAAAGAAAAGCAATGCCAAAGAATGCTCAAACTACCACACAATTGCACTCATCTCACATGCTAGTAAAGTAATGCTCAAAATTCTCCAAGCCAGGCTTCAGCAATACGTGAACCGTGAACTCCCTGATGTTCAAGCTGGTTTTAGAAAAGGCAGAGGAACCAGAGATCAAATTGCCAACATCCACTGGATCATGGAAAAAGCAAGAGTTCCAGAAAAAGATCTATTTCTGCTTTATTGACTATGCCAAAGCCTTTGACTGTGTGGATCACAATAAACTGTGGAAAATTCTGAAAGAGATGGGAATACCAGACCACTGGACCTGCCTCTTGAGAAACCTATATGCAGGTCAGGAAGCAACAGTTAGAACTCGACATGGAACAACAGACTGGTTCCAAATAGGAAAAGGAGTACATCAAAGCTGTATATTGTCACCCTGATTATTTAAGTTATGTGCAGAGTACATCATGAGAAACGCTGGGCTGGAAGAAGCACAAGCTGGAATCAAGATTGCTGGGAGAAGTATCAATAACCTCAGATATGCAGATGACACCACCCTTATGGCAGAAAGTGAAGAGGAACTAAAAAGCCTCTTGATAAGAGTGAAAAACTTGGCTTAAAGCTCAACGTTCAGAAAACGAAGAATATGGCATCCTGTCCCATCACTTCATGAGAAATAGATGGGAAAAGTGGAAACAGTGGCAGACCTTATTTTTCTGGGCTCCAAAATCACTGCAGATGGTGACTGCAGCCATGAAATTAAAAGACACTTACTCCTTGGAAGAAAAGTTATGATCAACCTAGATAGCATATTCGAAAGCAGAGACATTACTTTGCTGACTAAAGTCTGTCTAGTCAAGGCTATGGTTTTTCCTGTGGTCATGTATGGATGTGAGAGTTGGACTGTCAAGAAGGCGAGCACTGAAGAATTGATGCTTTTGAACTGTGGTGTTGGAGAAGACTCTTGAGAGTCCCTTGGACTGCAAGGAGATCCAACCAATCCAATCTGAAGGAGATCAGCCCTGGGATTTTTTTGGAAGGAATGATGCTAAAGCTGAAATTCCAGTACTTTGGCCACCTCATGCGGAGAGGTTACTCATTGGAAAAGACTCTGATGCTGGGAGGGATTGAGGGCAGGAGGAGAAGGGGACGACAGAGGATGAGATGGCTGGATGGCATCACTGACTCAATGGACGTGCGTCTGGGTGACCTCCGGGAGATGGTGATGGACAGGGAGGCCTGGAGTGCTGCGATTCATGGGGTTGCAAAGAGTCAGACATGACTGAGCGACTGAACTGAACTGTGTGTTCTTGCCACCTTTTCTTAATCTCATTCATTTCTGTTAGGTCCTTGCCATTTTTGTTCTTTATTGTGCCTATCTTTGCATGAAATATTCCCTTAGTAACTCCAATTTTCTTAAAGAGATCTCTATTTTTTCTAATTATATCATTTTCTCTATGTCTTTGCATCATTCACTTTAGTAGGAAGTCAAGAAATACCTGGAGTAACTGGCAAGTATGGCCCTGGAATACAAAATAAAGTAAGGCAAAGGCTAACAGAGTTTGCCAAGAGAACACACTGATCATAGCAAATACCCTCTTCCAATAACATAAGAAACGACTCTACACATTGATGTCACCAGATGGTCAGTACCATAATCAGGTTGATTATATTCTTTGCAGCCAAAGATGCAGAAGCTCTATACAGTCAGCAAAATCAAGACCTAGAGCTGACTGTGGCTCAGATCATCAGCTTCTTATTGCAAAATTCAGGCTCAGATTGAAGAAAGTAGGGAAAACCACTAGGCCATTCAGTTATGATCTAAATCAAATCCCTTATGAATGTACAGTGGAGGTGAGGAATAGATTCAAGGGACTAGATCTGGTATACAGAGTGCCTGAAGAACAATTGATGGAGGTTCATAACATTGTACAGGAGGTGGTGACCAAAACCATTCTTAAGAAAAAGAAATGCAAGAAGGCAAACTGGCTGCCTCAGGAGGGCTTACAAATAAGCTGAGAAAAGAATAGAAGCAAAAGGTAAAGGAGAAAAGGTAAGATATGCCCAACTGAATGCAGAACTCCAGAGAATAGCCAGGAGAGATAAAGCCTTCTTGAGTGAACAGTGCAAAGATTCTACTTATGAGCCCCCAAACAAAAGAATAAAAAGCCTGAAGCCATCTCAATTCCTTCTGGGTGCCAAGGCGTGTAGCTCATCATAGGTGCCCAATGATACTCTCAGCCTTCGTGTGACATACGAGGGCGTCCCTTCCATGGTGGTGGTGGTGGTGTGTGTGTGTTGGTCGCTCAGTTGTGTCTGACTCTTTGCGACCCCATGGATTGTAGTCCACCAGGCTCTTCTGTGCATGAGGATTCTCCAGGCAAGAATACTGGAGTGAGTTGCCATTTCCTTCTCCAGGGGACCTTCCTGATCCAGGGGTTGAACCCAGGTCTCCTGCATTGCAGGCAGATGCTTTACTGTCTGAGCTACTAGGGAAACCCATGGTTGTGGTAGAACATTATGATTATTTGACAGTAGTTCTGTATTTCATTTAAAAAATAAGGAAAACAAAACAGTATTCAATTATTTCTTGCTGTCTATTGGGACTGTAGTTTCTCCCTTTCAAAGTGGATTAGAATCTTCCTGACTTCAGAATCTGAGCCCATTATGTACTTTGTAATCTATAATACCTAACATAGTGTTCTGTTTCTAAATAAATGACTTCCTAAAAAAATAAATAATTTTGTAAAGAAATATTAAGTATACTTCTCTTAGTTCTCTCAGATTTTGCTATTAATAAGATTATTTTTCACCAGATACTATTAAAAATCAGTGGTTAAAAAGCTTTACTAATTGTAATAGTGTATCATTTAAAGTCTGTTCTAAATTCCTATATAGACAGCCTCATTAAGCACCATTATGTCTATGGGCTTATCTCTGTGGAACAGGCAGCAATATTAATGCTAAAATAAAGTACAATGAAGATGTGGGTTTTTTGGGACATACATTTTTTTGAGTTATAGCAGGCAGAGCTTGAAGAGATGAACTAAAATTAGGGTAAGCAATTTCAAGGTATTTTGACTAGAGTTGTTGGACAACTGAGCAGAGGATGCCTTATTACCATTCTCTCTCAATAGCATAGTTGGGCCCCAGGGACACACACACACACACACACTCTCTCTCTCTCTCACTTTCTCTCTCTCTCCAAGGTGGCACTTACTGTAAAGAACCCTCCTGTGAATGCTGGAGACATGAGACACAGGTTTGATCCCTTGTTCAGGAAGATCCCCTGGAGGAGGGCATGGCAACCCACTCCAGTATTCTTGTCTGGAGAATCCCATGGACAGAGGGCTACAGTCCATAGGGTCACAGAGTTGGACACAACTGAAGCGACTTGGCATGCACACAATATATATAATATATATATTAAATTATATATTCATATTTATATATAATGAACATTATATATAATTTAATATATATATATATATATTTGCAAGGAGGGTGATTTAAAGGCAGTGATGAATGAGAGGGCATCCTGTCAAGCTGGCTGGGACCAGATTAAATCCAGTGAGGCTGATACTAACTTGGGATAAGTGAGTGGTGATGATGGGGCTAAAAAGGTAGGAAAGCATTTCTTCAAACACAGTTGGCCATTGGTCCCGAAGAAAAAGTGAAGAAACTTTGCAAAAATTTCAGGTTACAAAACATTTCTTAGGATCTATCTTCATGCCCGGAGCCCATCAGAGCCATCTAAGCCCATCGATTATTATATGTGTCATCTAAGCTATTCGTTAACTCAGGAAAAAGTCACAGACAAGTGTTTAGAAAAATGCACAGAGGTTACATGAAGATGTATATTTTTCCAAATCAGCACTTATGTTAAGGTATGTCAGAACTATCTACAAGTTACTTTAATGAGACCACTTTCTAAATGAAACAAGTTCAGTAAATCACTCTACTTTTCTTTGTCTTTTCATCCTGCATATAAAATTTTAACCACAGTGGAGGGAGAAAATCTTTGGCCCCCAAAACAAATGTCTTATCCACAGATACAGGTAAATGGAAACTGTTGTTGTTTCCTACTCAGTTGTATCCTACTCTTTGTGACCCCATGTACTTTAGCCCACCAAGCTCCTCTGTCCATGGACTTTCCCAGGCAAGAATACTGGAGTGAGTTGCCATTTCCTACTCCAGGGATCTTCCTGACCCAGGGATTGAACCCACATCTCCTGCATTGCAGGTGGATTCTTTATCACTGAGCCACCACAGGAGCCCAAGATGGAAACCACAGCTCTCCAGAGATGGCATTAGTCAATGTGATTTGTTTTTAATTTGTTACAGGGTCAAATATCACTGGTAAGTGTCCTAAAATGCTTCAAAGTATTCCTGTGTGTGTGCAGTTGCTCTAAGGCTCTAAAGAGGCAAATCTTAAAGCAATGTGCTCTGATCAAGAAACAGCTGGCAATGGCAGCAACCTGATACGGAGCCATCAAGAACTGAAGGTTTATTTTGAATGAGAGGTGTTGTCCAGCTGTGAGGCTGGGTGATGGCAGCTGAGAATAAGTACACAATCAATCATGACTCCGGGTATGAAGTTATTGAGACTGTATCTTGTTTTCCTTCCTTTTCTGCTACTGGATCCATACTGCTGCATTCAATCCTGTCTGTGGAGGAGGAATAAAGTTCTCCAGTTTATTCTTCTTATTAACGACAGTTTCTGAGCTGTCATGATTTGGAATTATAATGATAAAAATGGCTCTTTCAGATAAGAGAAGCCATATATTCCAAAGTCAAACTATATACTGGACAGGTAAGAATGCTTCATTATTAAATGGTATTTAATAGGCTTTGCCATTAATTTTTTATATTAGTTGTTCTCCCTTTTCTGTAGTTATATAGCTCTGAGCCAAGTCATTTCATTCTTCCTGGTTTGTACCAAGGTGACAATTGTATTGCAATAGACCATACGAACTCCTCAATTAATTATTTGTTTTTGAACAATCTAAAATTGCAACATTTCCTATTTGAATACCACTTTAGGAGTTTGCAAAGCACTTTAGCATACCTTATGTAGATTAAAGTTCACTGCAACATAAAGATATTGTCCAAAATATGTTTTTTAAGCCTCATTATTTTATAGTCATAATCCATGTATCATATCCACATATCATAGACACAGAGACAGACAAATACGAATACATACCTATAAAAGTCATATTCCCCAAATTTATGCTTTGTGCTTTCTTTTAGGGTTTTCTTATCAATATTAAAAAAAAATAAAAACCTTCCTCCTGTTTATATTACAGAAAAACCTATTTGATGATTCAGAAATTTTACCCTGTTCCTTTTTTGGTTCTTATAATTATGTAAGGCACTGATTGGGCCAGTTACCACATGGAATATGAATATGGATAAGATGAAATTCTTTACTTCAGTGAGATTAAAAGTCATTTACTTTCTTCACCCAATCCTTCCCAACCAGCACTTTCACTAGACAATTTCAGTAGGAAAAAAAGGTACTTATTTTAGAACTTGGGGAGGCAAGCTGGAGTCTGGGCAGATTTTCCACTTGTTGAAACTGTTCTGACCTTGCCTAAATGTACAACACTCTTTTTCATCTGGTTGCCTTTATAATGCAAAGGGCAGAGCCAAATGACTCAGAGCACAATCAGTGGGTCCAGAGTATTGAAACACTCCTCTCAATGACAATGCCAAGTTACTTTTTTGTTCATGAAACACTTGAAAAATGAGAAAGAACAGCAGGGTTTCAAGAGAGAACTGAGAGAGCTGGTTCCCAATGCTTTCATTACCAAAAGAGGGTGTTAAAATGCATAGAAATGTTAAATCTCTACTAAAAAATATCAATGAATGACACATCTAGTTGCAGCTCATTCGACCTTGATTTAAAAATCATTTGCAATCTTAAAAAGGAATGGTTCTGAAATATAAAAAGTATTTCAGTTTTACCTCCTGAGTGTTAATGCATTTGAAAAATCAGAGGGGAAGCTGTCAAAGGGAAGTAGAATATCTGTACCACCACCTACACTCTCTCAAACAAAAATTATAATGTAGTTGTACAGAAGTATGTTCTAACGGAACACTCATTTTGTTAAAATGTGTGTGCCACTGTAGGTTTAAAAAGTCCCAGGTCTGACCATAAGATAAAATAATAATATCACTAGTTGGTATTCATATAGCATTTTTCTACCGAAGACCCTAAAATGATTTACGTGTATAATTCAATCTTCTGTTGGTGTTATTTGGAATCTTAGCCAGTATGCTTTTAATACATCAAGCAACCTGGAAAATGATCAAGCCCCACTGTAGATGAAGTTTTTAGGGATTTAATTTCTTATTGCAAACCTGGGAAATATGAGTAATGATCCCTAAACCAAGGCAACTCTTGCACCTAGGCAACATCTCCATAGACTGTTGCTACATGTGGTATGAAGGACACCATTCAAAGCCCCCACAATGTTACACTCCATTTAATAGGCTGCCAAGTAACAAATTTCAAGGCATAGCTTTAACTCAGTCATTTCTTTGAAAGGTTCAGTGTCTCTACTCAGAAATGATAGAGGATTTACTCAAAAAATGAAAATCCGATGAAGAGGCTACTTGAGGATTTTTAGTGTTGCAGCAACATTTTATACAAATTTTTTTCTATTTAAAGCACTTATATTTCACATCAAGATTGCTATTTTAAGGTTAAGATACCACGTTAAAGAACTGTTGTGTCCTTATGATATGAGGATTGATGCAAGATAAAGCACTTCGTTGCCATGGGAATCAGTAAATAGTCTTGATCTGGGATACTAATTCCCATTGCCAAGACATGGGTGGAAGAAGGTGGTTCCCACAGACTGTTTTCTCTAGACTAAAAATACTGTATGATTTCTATTAAAGGACAATTAAAAAATTTCCTGATGGTTTTGCCTAAAGGAAACATACCCTATCATTTTCAGAACAATTAATCAGTGAGCTCGAGGCAGTATTTTGAGATTATATTTGTATGTAATATTAATTATGCCCACACTAGGTTGTATCAAAGGTGCTATTGCAACTGCAGCTTTTTAAAGTGATGTTTCATGTGGTTTTAGAGAAGAAATAGTTTATGGAGGTATAAACTTAAAAGAAAATTATTCCTTTTAAGTTTGACAATATAAAGCTTAGCACATTGAAGTGAAACCTTTAAAAAAGTGTTGGTTTGCAAAATACTGTTCCAAATTGTTGTGATGAACATGAATTCTATTAATATTGCTTTTATGGCCTCTAGTCAAAAAGCCAAAGCCTTGCATTTTTCCCCTTAAGCTTATTATTAAATAATATATCAACACAAATTTAATTAACCTGTGTGTATATATATATATATGAGGTTATAGAACTTACAAAGTGATTTTACCACCAACCATTTTGCCTGATGTATGCCACCATTTTCTTAGATAGGCAGAGCTGGTAATTAGTTACTAGTCTCTTTTTGCATGGTGAGATTCAGGATTAAAAAGATAAAAATGCTTGCCTAAAGCTACGTGGAAAATAAGAGTAAGTTTGAGTACCAGATCCCAAAATGAAAACTACTCTCCCTATTCTACTGTAATATTATGAAAACAACATACATCATCTCATTCAGTCGTTTCCTATGAGCTCTATCATTACATCATCAAGACATGAATTTGATTCTGTGACAATAACACTAAAGTATCACCTGAATATTGAAAATTTGGCTGAATCAATTCATAGCAGTGAATTATAATTATCCATTGGCTGGGGCTAAGAATTCTACACATTGTCCTATAAATTAGGGTATTTATTTTAAGAAAATTTGATACACATTGAAAGAAATCACTGCAGATGGTGACTGCAGCCATGAAATTAAAAGACATTTGATCCTTGGAAGTAAAGTTATGACCAACCTAGACAGCATATTAAAAAGCAGAGATATTACTTTGCCAACAAAGATCTGTCCAGTCAAAGCTATGGTTTTTCCAGTAGTCATGTATGGATGTGAGAGTTGGACTATAGGAAAGCTGAGCGCTGAAGCATTGATGCTTTTGAACTGTGGTGTTGGAGAAGACTCTTGAGAGTCTCTTGGACTGCAAGGAGACCCAACCAGTCCATCCTAAAGGAAATCACTCCTGTATATTCATTGGAAGGGCTGAAGCTGAAACTCCAATACTTTGGCCACCTGATGTGAAGAACTGACTATTTGAAAAGACCCTGATGCTAGGAAAGATAGAAGGTGGCAGGAGAAGGGGATGACAGAGGATGAGATGGTTGGATGGCATCACTGACTCAATGGACATGAGTTTGAATAAACTCTGGGAGTTGGTGATGGACAGGAAGGCCTGGCGTGCTGCGGTTCATGGGGTTGCAAAGAGTCAGACACGACTGAGCGATTGAAATGAACTGAACTGAACTGAAAGTAACTAATTTTCAGTTGTTATAAACTCTGCCCAAATAAAATTTTATTTTCCTACTCAGAAGGTGAGTTTCCTTTCCCTTCTTTTTTTTTTTTAATCCCAATGACCTCTGTGTCTTGTCAGCCTTAGTAAGTTTATCATTGTACAACTTAACCTTTTTGAGGGTATTACTTTGATGGATGTCAAGCTAGCACAGCCAGGTTTAAAATATTATTGTTATTATTCCTCATGCTGTCTTCCTTTAAGGTATGTACTTTATATAGAGTATTTATTGGGCTATTTCCAGTTTTAAATGAATGTAATTCATCAAGGGATCAACACAAGCTAAAGAACTAAAGTGTATGCATGTTGATGGACTCTGCTTCAGGAGTTTTAAAGTACAAGCTTTCCTCTACTCAAACATCACTCTCTTTCATGCAGGCTCATCCCTCTCTGAACATCATTTATAAAAGCTGTCACTCGACTTGATACGGGACTCGTTTTTCTCCACAGGAGAGGCATCTACTGGTTCCTGATACCCAGGTCCCTGGAGTTAAATGCTTCATGTCTCTACTGTCTTCCTTATTATCTTACCCTTTACTTCTATGAGCCACCCCCATAACTTTCCACAATCTTAATTCTCTCCTTAAATAATAGAGTTAGTTTCTTTTGTTTGCAATCAGAGAATCCTGCTTGCTGTAGAAGAGCAAAAAGTAAGTATTTTAATTAGTGCTTCCTTTCTATTTGAGCAATACTGTAAAATAACCCACTATTTTTGTCACTGAGCAATATTTATTATAGCAATATTATAGTTTTCTTAAATTACTAACATTCATTTACTGAGATACTGTGCCTTTTGCTTGAATCTCACAATGTTTTTCATAACCCATTTTAGGAGGAAGGAGCCCCAGTGAAATGTACCTGTTTATCAAAGCTCCCTACAATCTTTATTATTTGGAGCTATGGGTCCCAAACTGTATCATCTCGATTTGAGATTCACTCATTTGGGTAGCACACCACTTGACCAGGCTCGTTTAGGAGACAAAGAAACTGAAGTTCTGCCTAGGTAAATCTCTAGGTCAAGGACAAAAGTTTTTTCTCTTTTCTCCAGCCTAGGAATCTGTTTGCTCTGCTAACTGAACTACTCCAGTAAGATCAATACCATCCCTTACCTGCAGTGAGGCAGGTAAGAATCCATTCCCAGGTGGTGGATGAGCTGCTTTTCCCTCCTGCATGCCGGCCTACTGATGTAAGTCTTAGCATAACAGATGCTACTGGCAAAAGGTAAGTGTACTAAAATGAGAGCCATGTCCTTGCTGAGTTCCTTTACTCCTGATAGAGCATTAGTATTTCCCCCTCAAAGATCACCATTGTTGCTGCTGCTGCTGCTAAGTCGCTTCAGTCGTGTCCGACTCTGTGCGACCCCATAGACTGCAGCCCACCAGGCTCCCCCATCCCTGGGATTCTCCAGGCAAGAGCACTGGAGTGGGTTGCCATTTCCTTTTCCAGTGTATGGAAGTGAAAAGGGAAAGTGAAGTCACTCAGTTGCGTCTGACTCTTAGCGACCCCATGGACTGCAGCCTACCAGGCTCCTCTGCCCATGGGATTTTCCAGGCAAGAGTACTGGAGTGGGGTGCCATTGCCTTCACCAATTCAGTTTCTAGGAAGCCTATATTTAGCTCAGGGCTAGAAATAAACACAAGCATCATTATATCCACTCTTTATCCCTTCTCCTTAACATCTTTAAAGGAGGAATGATGAGAACTTATGAGAAAATGAGTTGAAAACTTCCTATTTTTCCATTAAATCCAGTCCTCCTGTGTCCCTATGTCAGTCACGATCACAATCATTGGCACAGTGATCCAGGATGGGAACCAAGCTTTCCAGCTGGTTACTGTGCCTCCTATCTGGAGTTCTTACTCTTCTATGTTGTATCCAGTATGATCTTTGCTTATTTGCAATGGACGGTTAGGTTGCTTCCATGTCTTGACTATTGTAAATTGCGCTGCAATGAACATTGAGGTGCATGTATCTTTTCTAATTGGAGTGTTCTTCTTTTCCAGATATATGCCCAGGAGTGGAATTGCTGAATCATACAGCAACTCTATATTTAGTTTTTTAAGGAACTTCCATAGGGCTCTCTTACAGTGGTTGTATCAATTTACATTCCCACAAACAACATAGGAGGGTTACCTTTTCTCCACACATTATCCAGCATTTGTTATTTGTAGACTTTTTAATGATGGCCATTCTGACTGGTGTGAGGTGGTATATCATTGTAGTTTGGATTTGCATTTCTCTAACAATTAGTGATACTGAGCATCTTTTCATGTACTTGTTGGCCATCTGCATGTCTTTTTTGGAGAAATGTCTGTTTAGGTCTTCTGCTCATTTAAAAAATTTTTTTGATATCAAGCTATTTAAGTTGATTATATATTTTGGAAGTTAAGCCCTTGTTGGTCACATTATTTGCACATGTTTTCTCTAGTCCATAGGTTATTTTTAAATTTTGGTGGTGGTTTCCTTTGCTGTGCAAAAGCTTTTAAGTTTAATTAGGTCCCATTTGTTTATTTTTGTTTTGTTTCCATTACTCAAGGAGACAGATCCAAAAAGATATTGCTATGATATATGTCAAAAAGTGTCCTGCCCATGTTTTCCCCTGGGAGTTGTATAGAATCTGGCCTTACATTTAGGTCTTTAATACATTTTGAGTTTATTTTTGTGTATGGTATTTGAGAATGTTCTAACTTCATTCTTTTACATGTGGCTGTCCAATTTTCCCAGCACCACTTATTGAAGAGACTGTTTTTTTCTCCTTTGTACAATGTGATCTTTACTAAGTCTGGATCTGATTTTATCACTCTTCTGATTTAAGTCTTACTGTGGCTTCCAAGAGCTTTGTGGTTACTCTCAACTTCCCCAGCTTGCTATACAAGTTCCTTCCTGATTTGGCATCTGTTTGTTTCTTTCAGCTTATCTTCCAGCACTGTCTCATAAGCACCTTTTGCTCTGGTCAAACTAAACTATTTGCCTCTGTCCTCAAGGATTTCACAGATGTCATTCTCTCTACTTCAAAACATTCTTACTATTTTTTTAATCTATCCATTACATTTTTGTTCTTCAAGACCAAGTTTTGAAAAGGAACCCTTCTGATCTCTTAACAATAAAGGTGTGTTTTCCTCTGTGTCTTCAAATCATCCTCAGCAAATATTTTAGCACCTGTCACATAAGATTACATTGTTGGGGACTTTCCTGGTGGTTCAGTGGTTAAGACTCTGCAGTTCCAATGCAGGGGTCATGAGTTCAATCCCTGGTCAGGGAACTAAGATTCTTCATGCAGCATGGCATGGCCAAAATTAGTAAATAAATAAAGATTACACTGCTGATTTACAGCTCTGGGTCTTCCACTGGATGTGAAACTCTAGGAGGGGAAAAGAGTGTGTTACTTTGTCTTTATATGCCCCAGTACCTAGTTGTGTGCACAGAATATAGAAAGCAATCAAATTTGCTTTGGGAATTAAAGGAGAAATTTGAAAGAGTTAATAAACCAAGTAGACAGATAATGTAGAGAAACGTAAGTCAGCCAGGAAGGCAGATTTGCAAAGTACACTTTACCACAAACAATTCCTCCTGGCTAATTATCTCCTTTTGCAATCTCCAATCTTTCCATCTTGCTGAAACCACATTTTTTTTCAAGCCCAGCCTGCTCACTCTCCCTAGGACTCTAGGTGAGGCTCATTTCCCTCTTGTAATAAGCATTTAGTATTGGGTATCATATACTCTTGCTTAACCAAGCTATTTCACTTCCCTGAATCAATTAACTCCACATTTTCATCTCTTCTAATATGTTTGTTTTTCTATTAAATAGAAATAGAAGTAAATTCCCATTAGTATTTCTGGACCTAAACATGCAACTTATCAACCACTTTTACTTGAACTCTGGGTAGCTGCACAACATATGGAAGACAGAATGATAGCTATAGATCCAGAGGCTAAAGTGTGAACATCAATCTTCTCACTTTCTATCTATGTCATGCAGGGTAGGGTATTGTTACCTTTCTCTTTAAGCCTTGGGCTCTTTTCAACAAAGCTGGGGATTATAATATCTTCCATAAGCAGTTCCGAAGGATGAGATGTGAAGCATGAGATCCCTACCTAACACATAGTAGTTTCTCTGTAGATTGATAGTAATTATGTATGTTAATACAAAGAATCTTTCCACTGGTATCAGATACACTGACTTCACTTGGTTTCACACTCCTAGGTCATTCAATATTTTAAATCAAATTAAAAACAGCATTTGCACTGTACATGGAAAAACATACTGGTTCCAAATTGGGGAAGGAGTACGTCAAGGCTGTATATTGTCACCCTGCTTATTTAAGTTATGTGCAGAGTACATCATGTGAAATGCCAGGCTGGATGAAGCACAAGATGATATCAAGTTTGCTGGGAGAAATATCAATAACCTCCATCCTAAAGGAGACCAGTCCTGGGTGTTCATTGGAAGGACTGATGCTGAAGCTGAGACTCCAATACTCCAGCCACCTGATGTGAAGAACTGACTCATTTGAAAAGACCCTGATGCTAGCCAAGATTGAGAGTGGGAGGAGAAGGGGATGGCAGAGGATGAGATAGTTGGATGGCATCACAGACTCAAAGGACATGAGTTTGAGTAAGCTCTGGGAGTTGGTGATGGACAGGGAAGCCTGGCATGCTGCAGTCCATGGGGTCGCAAGGTGTCAGACATGACCAAGTGACTGAGCTGAACTGAACTGAAAAGAGCATGTGAGACAGAAGGTTCTGAGTTCTAAACAAGAGAAAAAATTTTATTTCAGTTACAGTGACATTACATACATTGATGTGTGAATGTTGAGGTCACTTGCTTTCTTGATTGGAAAGGTTTTTATTATGATCCTTCAAATATAGATGTGGATGTAAATATGAAAGAAAGCAAAAAATCCATACTTGTTTTCCTATATTGTCCTTCCTTTTGCCCATTTACTGCATCCTTTCTTGCCATTATTTCCATGGTTCTTGCCATTATTTCTTCTGCTTGAGTACTCAGTGTTCTTATTTTTGCTCATATCTAGCCCACTTCATTATTTAGAGGGCTTTATTGAATTCACATCTCTGGCTTAATATATTCAATCTCCCATGGTTTTCTTAAAGGCTATGTGTGCAAACCTTTTCCTCTTGTGCTCATGGTTTTCCATTTGCCTCTTTAGATCCATTCTGTCCCTTTCTGTATCCTGGTCAGTCGCCTGGGAGATCAGTCTTAAGAACAGAATCAGCTGGATTTTCTTGCCCTCTGGCTTTCAGATGGGCTTAGTCAATGAGAGGCATTGAAGACATATTGAAGCTTGGTAGAGGAGGTAGACTGATGTACCACGTTCCTTCTGCCATACCAGCTCACTCCCTGACTGGCCAGAGTCCTGGCAGGGGCTGCTCTTCTGGCCATGCCTCCTGTTGGGCAGACACACATACACAGCTTCATCTCTATGAGGCTTCATTAACACTTAACTCTTCGCCTTATTATTTTATGTGTAGGCATCAAAGAGCCTTCTTGATATTAGAGTTCCTGGGTACCTCATATATTCTTTTTGGTCCCTGAAGCCTGTCCCAACATCTATAAAAAGTCCCTTTATAAAATCCTTTTCAGTTACATCCTTCCTGCTGGGATCTGCCTGATTCAGTTTCAGCATATCCTCCGTGCCAGGAAAAAGATATTTGCTTGCCGGAATTTGGCTCTGAAGGCTCACAATGGGTGAGGAGATGAGATTAAGTGATGAGATTGAGGTCTATAGGAGTTAAATTATTGAGCAATACTTGCCCAAGATCACATGGCTGGTCAATGCATAGTCAGTTCTTTCAAATATTTATCAAAACTTAGAATTAGTCAGGCAGTGGAGATATAGATAAAACATAGCCCCTACCCTTAATGACATGCATTTTAGTATAGGAGAGAGATGGATAATCCAATATTTAAAATATAGCAAAGCTAAATGTCCAGTACTAAGATAATTGGAGTAGGAAAACCCAATTTAATCTAGGCTTTGCAGATGAAAGCAAAAGATGAGGTAGGGAAAAAAAGATGGTTATTTGAGTACAATGTAAAGCAAGCCATTAGTTTGTCTTTTCTCACCTTTTGTCTTACTGCAGCTCTGGTGATTAGAGTCTATTCCAAGCCTCATTTATTTTCTTCTGGACCGTGGTAAGGCCTATTGTAAAGTAGTATATAATCCATACTTTCTGTCCTTTACTCATTCTCTATATTATGGTCTGCATAATTTTTCAAAATGCAAATCTGGGACAATTCTCTGCTTAAAAGTATGCAATAATTCTCAGTTTTTTGAGAGTTAGGATAAAGAAAAGGTATGATAAATAAATGCTTACATTGACTTGTTTCTGTTTAGTCTGTTGCTTCTGTTCTGTTTAGTTTTTGTTGTTTAGTCGCTAAGTAGTGTCTGACTCTTTGCAACCCCATGTACTGTAGCATGCCAGGCTTCCCTGTCCTTCACTATCTCCTGAAGTTTGCTCTAACTCATTGAGCAAACTTGAGTTTTGAGAAGAAACGGAAGAAACACTGACTTTGGACTTAGAAGAAGCACATCCATTGAGTCGGCGATGCTATCCAACCATCTCATCCTCTGTTGCTCCCTTCTCCTCCTGCCCTCAATCTTTCCCAGGATTGGCGTCTTTTCTGTTGAGTCTTTTCTGATGTGTCCTTTCTAATGAGTTTCTGTTCCCATCATCAGCTTCATCTTTGGCTACCCACTTCTCTCTTTTTGTTTTAATCTATACAACCTTCTTTTAGTTCCTTGAAAATTTTATTCTTCTCCCATCACAAGACAGACATATTCTGTTCCCAGGCTCCTCTGAACTTCCTGTTATTTATCTGGGAATTTCTCTTCAAACTTCAAGCGTTAGGTAGAAAATCAGGAAGATACCCCAGGAAATTTCCTAGCCATGTCAGGCCCCCATTTTATGCTTTCCTGACATGCTATAGTTACTCTTGGCATCATTGATCCCAATTCTAATGAAATTAAAAGTGTTCATTTTATATTTTTACATCTTGTGAACTGGTATGATTTCCATTTCTTAACCGGTTTATCCCTATCTTTAGATTCAATGTCGTACCGATGGTAAAAGCTCAGTAAGTAACTTTTGAATGACTATATGAATGATTATGAAGAAAGAGTGAATTCTGAGAAAGTATTGTACATTAGAGAAATATGCATGTAATTTGGAGTGATGAAACATGTGGCTGGAGCCTCATTTACAAAAGCCAAATCCTGAAGGGCCTTAAATGCATAATAAATTTGGATTTACTGTTATGTGTGATAAGCACCTTTTTTATTTTTAAGCTTGGACTTTTTCAGGGATGTTGACTGGCTGAAGAATGATTGTTATAGAGAGAAGCTGGAGTCAAAGAGACTAATTAAGGGGCAAATGCATTTATCTGGCAGAGAAAAATTAAGAGGATATACTGAAATAGTATTTCTCAAGTTTACTGCAAATCTTAGTGACCTGGATAGCTAATAAATCCCACAGAGGCCCAGGCTCCTTGGAGTGGGACAGGGCATGATCCTTTGTATTTTTACCAAATACAAATTCCCCCAGGGATTTCTGATACACATACATTTCCCCCTCCCGCTGATCAGTTTACTATTGCTTTTCCTTGTAGGAATGGGGAAAGGGGGCCAAGAAGGTGGTTCAGTTCTCTCCTCTTTTGTGCTTCTTCTAAGTCCAAAGTCTTCCCTTGAAGACTGAACAACAGTAACATGGTTAATCCCATCCAAGTGTTTCTTCCCTCTTGCTCCTAGTCAGATTCAGACTTCTAAGCTTCAGAATCCTCATATGTAAAATGAGGGATCTAGACACATTCTCACCCACTTTTAAGAATCTATAAAATGAAACAGCACATGAGATAGTCTTTTTGATATACTGCCAAGATGCTTATTGAAGAAAGTTGCTAAATTAAATTAGAATATACTAATGATCAAAGTAAACAAAAAAATTTGCAACTATTTTTAACTATATAAAAAAGCTATATAAATCAACTATTTCAATTAAAAAAATAAAAGATGCTGTAAAATTGGTAAAAAAATAATTTAACCATATGTTGTTTGCAAGAAAGAAATAAAAATAAGATCCCCTGAAGGGTGCATGGCAACTTCCTCCAGTATTCTTGCCTGAAGAATCCCAGAGGAGACTGGCGGGCTACAAGGCATAGGGTGACAAAGAGTCAGACATGACTGAAGCGACTTAGCATGCATTCACGTGCATGCGCACGTGCGTGTGCGCGCACACACACACACACACACACAGACAACTAAAAAAAAAATTTTTTTTTGAAGGTTTTTGCTGATGTGTTCATGGGCTTCCCAGATGGCTCAGTGGTAAAGAATCTGCCTATCAAGCAGGAGATGTGGTTCTGTCCCTGGGTTGGAAAGATTCCCTGGAGAAGGAAATGGCAACCCCATCCAGTCTTTTTCTTGCCTGGGAAATCCTACGGACAGAGGAGCCCGGAGGGCTACAGTCCATAGGGTTGCAAAGAGACAGGCATGACTTAGAGACTGAACAACAGTAACATGGTTAATCCCAGATGGGTTAACAAGGTGGTAGCCCCACTTTGTAAAAAGTACTATGACTACATTACCAAACATACTTTTCAACTGATACTCATATATCTGAGAACCACTGAAGAAAAGAGAAAGCAGTGAGATGAAGTCTTGGTAAAGTTGAATGATTAGAGGCTGGGGATGGGTACAAGTGAGGAATTCATATTAACTTTCATGTCATTGGCTCTGATGGCCATGTCTGTCATTGGCTAAGAGGAGAGATTTTGGGCTCTGCATTTTTATTATTGGAATGAAAGTCCACTGTACTCATCTCATTTTATTAGTGTCTGTCACCTGCAAAGTCTATCCCAGTTGATTAGGGAAAAGTTGGGGTTAGAATAGCTCCCTACATGACAGAAGAGATAATGTTAGAATTTAGATTTTCCAATTTCTAGTCCATGATACAGTTTCATAAATCACAGGTGATACTTTATATGCATCTTATACTATATATATATTCATATATATTTCCCTCTATGTATATGTTGCTCCCCTGTCAGCTTAATTTAACCATGAAAGAAAGCATGCTAAACTCACTGTGGCGATTTTTTATTTTGATAGTCTAAATATTTGCCCGTTTGTTGCCAAATCTTTCATGATTCAAGAAGTTTAGTATTAGCACCCAAACTCTGGATAGTATTAAATGTTTGTTCCTCATCTGATTTTAAAGAGGTGCTACATACACAGTAGCACAGTATTAATATTTGCTGATTTTTAATGGTACTATTGAAATTTTAAAAAATGTGTGACAGATTTAATACTAACTTGATATCTTTTTTAGTGCCTGGAGAATGGGAGCATTCTCTGCAATGTATATTTTAATATTACGTGTAAGGGACTTCCATGGTGGTTCAGTTTTTAAAACTCTGGGCTTCCAGTGTAGGGGCCATGGATTTGGTTCCCGGTCAGGGAACTATCCCACATGCCATGTGGCACAGCCAAAATGTGTGTGTGTGTGTCTGCGCGCGCGCAAAAGACTGGGCAGTATCCAGGGGCAGGAAGGTCCAAAAAATGCAATAGTCTGTTTTGTTATTATTCCTATATTTAAAATTACAGAAAATAATTTACCTGAAATATATTTTTAGTGAAATTATTAAAAAGTCCCTTCACTTGTCAAAATGAGAAACAAGCTAGAATAGTAGAAAGGACTTGGGCATGGGTCCAGACACTGATAGCCAACGGCAGGGCCTTGGTCTAATCACTTGCCACTCTCTGTGTGTCACTTTCCTCAGCTTTAAAACGATGGGAATGAATAGTCTCTAAAAATCCCTTCGAGTTCTACAATTCTGGGATTCTAGATTTTATCCACTGAGCATCTGCACAGTGTTTAATAGAAATGTGATTTAATCTGGGAACATCTGTTACCGTCTATAACATATTTTGCCAAGTCCTTGACCTTAATTTTACTACAGACATCAGATGCTCCTTCCCAGAGTTTACCTTGCATTTTATCAAAGGGACATCAGTTATACTTGTGTCTGGAATAGTATCAATATGACTCAAAAAAAATATGCCAGGTTTCTTAACATTACCATTAAGTGACTTTTAAATTAAGGTTGTCCATACTATCAGTGATACAGTTCAGTTCTATTTTACTATTAGAAATTACATAAACTTCTCATTTACATTTTTATCCTTATAGTATTTATTGCAAAATAAAAGTACTTTTGTTGAAGGCATAATACTTTTTCTAAATAAACACGGATGCAAAAAGAGTTCTGTGACCTACATATTAACTTATTAATTGAATGAATATACTGCTGTTTCATTTCTTCTAGTAAGCAGTATTCCCTCACTAATAATTTTAACTCTATCATTAATGAAGAAACTTGCTTCTTTCTACTGGAAGTTTTGTTTTTATAATTTTTCTAGCTTTAAGAAGTGTGTAGTTTGGGTCATAGAATTCCCCAATTTTAATTTACTTGAAATCAAGAAGATGGAATAATTTTTTTTCTATTTTTGCTTTTACTATTTGCTAAGAATATAGCTCGTTAGAAGAAAAAGTGCATCTTTCCATGGTTAACTATTGAGCCAGTGCAAATCTTTGATTCCAAGGGGAAGAAAGGATAATAAAAAAAAGAAGCAAACAAGTAACCTAATAGACCCAGTACACTTCACTGCTTCACTTTAAGTCTCTGTTTTCCAATGAGCAGATGACGGTGGTGAATAGATGGTATAGTGATTACTTTGTGAAATGTACTGAAAATTATTTGAGATAACAACAGGCAGCTCTTGCCCCATAGTTATCGTTAGTGAGAAATGCTCATTATTTCATGATTAATTTAATATTTAGAATAAAGTTACACATAAGAGGGTTACCTATGCCCCTGCTGTTTTATGACTGCATGTTAGAAACACATTCATTTTGTTTTATCTCGTGCTTTCTCCTTTATAGTGAGACACCAATGTCATGAAGCATTTTGGGCTTCCTAGGACTGTCTTCTTTCCTTTTGCTTCTGGTACTGTAGTGTTGGTCATCATTGGTTCTATGTTTTCAGTAGCTGGGGATCAAGTGTTGATTTTCTCCCCCAGTATATTAATAATTTAGACTTTTCAAAGGAGCTTTCTATAGTAGCCTTTTTAATTAGCCTTGTTTCTATTTCTTCTTAGAAACCCTTGATTTCTCCATAAAGAAAACTTAAAAATGTCATCAAACATGTATCCTTACAGAAAAAAATAAGACAATATTTTGCAAAATAAATGCTAGCAAGCATAATGGAAGTCTGCATCACATCCCTCTGATTCTTCTTCCACACTGTATCATTGTCTTCACTAATTCCTTCATCCTAGCTCATGTCTGGCCTCAGCCTGTCTGTACTGAGTGCCTCTCTCAGCCACCTGGGTTCTTCTACTCCCCCAGAGTTGTGTCTGCTGTGCTGGTGCTTCAAGAATCCAGGAACTTCATGGAGTGAGGTTGAGGCAATAGACAGAGGGAAGGGGAGTAAACATATCCATTTGTGTTGTACTTTTCAAAAGTAAAAAAAAAAAAAAAATCCTTCTAATGATGAAGTGACAGTGTTAGTTGCTCAGTTGTGTCTGACCCTTTGTGACCCCAGGGATTCTAGCTCACCAGGTTCCTCTGTCCATGGAATTCCCCAGGCAAGAATATTGAAGTGGGTAGCCACTCCCTTCTCCAGGGGATCTTTCCAACCCAGGGATCGAATCCCGGTCTCCCACAGTGCAGGCTGATTCTTTACCATCTGAGCCACCTCCTATTGGCTTACTAGATCACTTTGTGGTCTGGCTGGGGCAGGAACTACCATCTCCATGGTAAAGACACCTGACTCATAAGGGTTAAATGACCGCATAAGGTCATGCAGGTTGGAAGGATTCCAAGTTAGTTTTAGTCCGTATCTTCTGAATGCAGCTTCAGGATTCTTTCCACTACTTCATGCCAACAATCTATTTTGGGAATACTATCAGTGATGTCTGAACTTGTCTTTGGGAAATCCAATCATTCACTCAAGCACTTTGTGAGGTGCTTTGGTTATGGAAAAAAAAAAAGAGAGAGAGAGAGAAATCTTAAAACTTTGCTATGATGACAACTAAGAATGTTAACAGCCTATTAAAATAAGACATAAGGATTTAGGAAGGTATGTATAACCACAGTATATGACCTGAAAAGCAGAGTGATTAATATTGCTGAAAGTTTCCACTATGGAAAACATGAGTTGAATAAAAGCAATGGACAGGTCATCAGCTCATTCTGTTTCTGAGATAGGTAAATTTTCTTCCATGAATGCAGGATAAAAGGATGAGATTGTCACTGATTTTCATTCCACACAAACTGCATAGTACCAATTGTGGAAGACAAAGTGCTAAAATGCCTTGAGAAATGCAGTGAAAGAGGTATGATTTTGGACTTTGGATCAGTGATGCAATGAGTTTAGATTCAGGGGGATTTGTAGGGTTGTGGCTAAAATTAAATGAAATAAGAAAAAAAAAGTTGTTACACAGTGCATTTAACATGTGCTAAAAACAATTTAGTAAATTGTTTCTGTGCTGTCAGATGAATGAGTCTGTTGGCCTGAAACAGACTGCCAGGTATTTCTCCAGCAAAGATGGGCTTATTGAGTATCAGCAGAGAACTGCAATTTGAGGTCTGCAGTTCCCTTAGGGCAAAGGAAGAACACTTTTTTAGAGAGAAGAAAGTTGGGAGGGCTTTAGTAAACAGAGTCCATGGCTTTTCATTGGTTGAGTCCTTGCTGGGAAAGAAGAGACTTTATTCTTCCTGTTGGACTCTGCTATCATCACAGAGAGTGTGAGCTTCCTCTCCTGGTTTCTCAACTCTATTTAATTAAAATTTTTGTTTATTAATTTCTTACAAGGTCAAAGAATTCAGGAAATGCTTCTGGATTTGGGGGTGGGGATAAAAGAGCCTGATGCTGGGGAAGATTGAAGACAGGAAGAGAAGGGGATGACAGAGGATGAGATGGCAGGATGGCATCACCAACTCAATGGACATGAGATTGAGCAAACTCTAGGAGATGGTGAAGGACAAGGAAGCCTGGCATGCTGCCGTCCATGGGGTCACGAAGAGTCAGACATGACTTAGTGACTGAAAAACAACAAAAGCTTAATAGTTCACAACAGTCGAAATTAGTTATTTTACCAATAAATAAGCTGGCAACATATTCGAAAATTTTTCTTTAAATTTTCCGTTGTAAAAGTAGTTCTAAGCCATGGACTACATTATAATTATTTAAGAGGTAAGGCAAGCAACAAACAAAATATCAAGACATACTTCAGACCAATTAAATCTGAATTTCTAAGGATGGGTCAGGAGATATATATATTTAAGCTGACCAGGTGATTCTAGGGCTTACCTTGTAGCTCAGCTGGTAAAGAATCCACCGGCAATGCTGGAGACCCTGCTTCGATTCCTGGGTTGGGAAGATCCCTTGAAGAATGGAATGGCTACCCACTCCAGTATTTTGGCCTGGAGAAATCCATGGATTGTATATCTATGCCATTGCAGAGTCCGGCATGACTAAGCGACTTTCACTTTCAGGTGATTCTAACCTGTGGCCATAGTTGAGAAATGTAAGTTGTAACATCAATGATGTTAGATAATTTAATCACAGAGTTTCTTTTGATGACCATGATTGATGTGTGTCTATTTCAGGGTCAGTGATAAAGCCCTTCTTTTTCTTCTCATAATCCCTCAGTTTCCTGAAGAGGATCTGGCAGACACATCAGCCTGCAATGTCCCTTGAAATGGTAAGTGACCTGGAAAAGTAATTGGAGACCTGGTCTGAGCTGAAGCCTTGCAGCTGAAAGGAGGAAACAAATGTAGAGGCTTCTCGGTGTTTGACTGCAAGTCACTATGACTGTGACTTTTTTCTTGTCTCTCTGAATCCTTTCCTTCCTGCCTTTTCTCATTACTTACCTTACTTATTTACTTACTTACTTAAAGTTTCCTGTTTGTGTTCCTTAATTTTTTTCTTTCACTTTTTCTTCTCAGAGAAAACGTACTTGCTTCAGTGTAAGAAAAGTGAGTGGACATACATCTGTTGTAATGCTGGCAAACTCTACCAGCTTCACTTTGATGTTTTGCTCCATAACCATTTTGGAATGGCTTAGATTTTTTTATTACTAGATTACCACAGTACAACTTAGCTTTTGTATTAATACTTTTGTCAGGAATACTTATCCAATGTTAATTGGTTAAATTTTAGTGGTTATCCAATGTGTTGGTGTATGGTTATTCAACGTAATCTCTTAATGTCATTTACTTCTGTAAAATCAGTAGTCATGTCCTCATCTTCATTTCTCATTTCAGTAATTGTTCTCTTTTTACTTAGTTCATCTAGTTAAGTATTTGTCAATTTTGTTGGTCTTTTCAAAGAACCAACTTTAAGTTTCAATAATTTCCTCTATTATTTTCTGTTCTTTACTTCATTGATTTCTACTCCTTCACTATCTCTGCTCTAACTTTCATTACTTCCTTTGTTCTGCTACAATGGTGTTTAGTTTATTCTTTTTTTAATCTAGTTCCTTAAGTTGTAAAATTAGGTTTTTGACTTGAGACCTTTCTTGGTTTTTTAAAGTGTAAACACTTTTAGCTATAAACTTCCCCATTAAGCACTGCTTTTGCTATGTCCTTTAAGTTTTGGCAAATTGTATTTTCATTTTCATTCATCTCTAAATATTTTCTAATTTCACTTATAAGTTTTCCTTTGACCCACTGCCTCTTTAATGTGTTGCTGAATTTCCAAAAATTCTGAAATTTCCAGATTTACCTCATTGATTTCTGTCTTCCATTCTGGTCAGAAAAGATATTTTATGTGAAATCTATCTTTCATATGTATTGAGACTTTAATTTTTAATGTGTTAGTCTCTTAAAACATGCAGAAAATAAAAAGTGCTGTTACAGCTTCACAGTTGTTACAATAATGCAAGCTTTTATACTTGCCCTTATTTTCCCTTATTACAATTTTAATTTTGCCTTACACTTTTGAGTTACTATCTAGTGTCCCATCATTTCACTCTTCAGGTGCTCCCTTGAGCCCTACTTGTGGGTTGGGTCTAGTGGTAACAGAGTCCCTCAACTTCTCTTTTATCTGGGAGTATCTTAAATTCTCCCTTAATTTGAGAAAGTCTTTATTTTTTTATTATTATTTTTTTAATATTTTATTTTTACTTTATTTTACTTTACAATACTGTATTGGTTTTGCCATACATTGACATGAATCCACCACGGGTGTATACAAGCTCCCAATCCTGAATCCCCCTGAGAAAGTCTTTAATATCTGACTCCCAAAAAGAGAAAAAGAGAAGAATGAAATGGGGGGAGGGCAGTGGGCCTTTAAATCCCCTGGAGCATCACTTCAGCTAGAGGGGGAAGAGCTGTCAGGAATGGGAGGAAGTGCAACAGAAGTAGCCACCCTCACTTTGTCTATACACCTGTATGACCAGAAACAGCAGTCAACAGTCAGAACACAGATCCCCAGTGACTGGAGGACAAGGTTTGCTTTTCCCAGTCTGGTTCCCACAAGCTGTGTGCAAGCTGCTCTAGGAACACGTGTGTGGCTGCCTGAGTGGGAGAAGAGTAGCTGCTACTGTACCAAGAGCTGAGATAGACTGCAGTAAACCACAGTTTACTGTCCATGCCTTTTCCTGGGTCTTGCATGCCTTCAATAGACTCTAGAATTTCAATATAGTCACACCAGACAGATTTGGCCAGGGTCACGGTCTATATGGGGAAACAGATTCCTGATGCTTCTTATTCTGCCATTCTTCCCAGAATGCCATCAATGGCTAAATTTTTATCATCTCGATGAGAACCATTTTCTATTAATTAACTCAGCTTTCTAAAACATTATTAATCTGGAATCCCAAGGAAGAAAACTTTTTGAGAAAGATTTCTGATCATCTTAAAAGGCTTTGTTCAACCTTCATTGTCCAAAGTAAAGTACATTTTGGAGAACAAATTTCACAATAGATCTTTAGCCTTTCCCCTGTAATCCAATCTGTTCAAATTCAATACTCATATGCAAGCATTATGCACTATAGTTGGTCACAAATAGCTTTAAATCACATTTACTTCCTTTAATGTTTATGTTTATGTCAATATCAGTGTCTAAGTGATACAGTTTTTCTTCTCTTTACCCCAACAATAAAACTCAATATCAATTCCAGACACCTCTTGACTCTTCCAGCTCACGCTGGGGTTGTACACGAAAGGGGAATCTATTTTTATTTCAATAGAGAGTTTTACTAAGTATGCAACTCCATTTTTCAATCCACATTGAATGAAACATCTACGCACTTAATAGTTCATTTATTCATATATAGTCTGAGTTCTTTTTACCATTAGAACTTTCTAAGTTTTCAGCACAGTCTAGTGATTCTGATTTCTGAGATAAAACTCTAATCAATTTCTAATTGACTCGTTAGGTAAAAGTTAACATGTTAGTATCTGGGAATACAACAGTAAGTTAGTCATAGATTCTTTTCTTAAGAAGCCTTCAGATTATTGGGTGGAAGATGTTGGATCAGAAGGAAACATACATAATCAAATATTTAAGCATAGTAAGTACAGAAGGGGTGGATAACAAATACTGGCTTGGAGGAGTCGTAAAAGGACATTACAGAGATGACACCCAGTCTCAGCCTTGATAATTAGGAGTTTACTAGGCAAAGCAGATGGGGACACTGAAATAAGTGAATAGCATATGCAATGACATATTGGCATGTTCAATTGGCAAAATCAGGGTTTTTATAAGAGAAAAGCGATGAGGGTAGATTTTGAAAAATTTACTAAAAGCCAGATTTTGAAGGGTTTTATATTCCGAACCAAAGACACTGGACTCAGTTCTGTAGACAATAAAGCAGTAAAGGAAATTTTAAAATCGAGGAGTGATTTGTGAATATTTGTTTATCAAGAAGTAGAACTGACTCATTTGAAAAGACCTTGATGCTGGGATAGATTGAAGGTGGGAGGAGAAGGGGACGACGGAGGATGAGATGGCTGGATGGCATCACTGACTCCATGGACATGAGTCTGGGTAAACTCCGGGAGTTGGTGATGGACAGGGAGGCCTGGTATGCTGCAGTCCATGGGGTCACAATGAGTCGGACACAACTGAGTGACTGAACTGAACTGAACTGAATTTCTAATACTATGCAGAGGATTAATTAGTAGCTAGTAGCAGAGCCAAGAAAGAAATGTCCTCAGCCTTGGAAAGAAGATAGAGAAGAGGATTAATACTTAAGAGACTTTCATGAAATATAATTGACCGAATTTGCCATTGGTTTGCTTTAAATTTTGAATGGGTTTGCTTAGGAGAAAGTTAACTTTGAGGTATACGAGGTCACTAGAGGTAACTAACTGGTCACTATACATTCAGGTATGGAGTTTGAGAGAGTTGAAATAATGTGGATGTATGAGCTAAAGCAGAAAGTTCAAATGGAAAGTTAAGTTAGCCAAGAGCAAATCTCTAACACATTGTAGGTTTCCATTCCAGACGTTAGCTAGGTGTTATCTTTAGTAGACTCTCCTTGTTCAGAGTTTAGTAGGATTTCTGCAGGTGTGACTGAATGAATTATCTTCTGACATCATATTTCATATCCCTTTTGACTTTCTGAAAAAGAATAACCTAAATTGAGGGTACATATTTATATATTATACTCTTTTATTTTAAAAAAGATTAATGAATTAGCACAGCAACAATATTTCTTAATAATGATAAAAATTGCTTAATTATTGAAAAATATTCACTAGAAGAGAGGTACAATTGTAGAGATTATATTCACAGTCCTATAAAGTAAGAATAATACATAATCTCACATTACAGGTGAAGTACATGAAGCTTGGAGAGTTTAATAACTGGGATTCAAACTCAGGTTCCAAAGCTCTAGATCCCATGCTCTAAACCAGTGGTTTTAAGGTATTACTGATGCCTAGATCTCCCTCCAGAGAGTTTTACTTAATTGCCTCAAATGAGGCTCAGGCATTGGTCCTAAAAGCTCCCTTGGCAATTCTAATTGCAGCCAGATATACACACCAGTGCTTTAAACTTTGTCACTTCATTGCCTCCTTTTTGGAAGATAGTACCACTTTGCACTAGTATCTGAATGGCTCCCTCTGGAGTTCAACCTACTTAGCGCCCTGGGGAGTTATGCATTGTAGCAGCTGTGCTTCAACACATATCCACCCTCTGAAAAATCCTTCAAACCCATGAATTTCAATAACTAACTGGAACTACTTTTACTTAAAAAATTTCAGAGTTGGAAAAGTTTTTCTACCTCCTTTATGATTGTGTGATAGTTTTTAAGAACTTAAGAGATCCTATGTACATATCAAGAATAACTACTACCATCAATATATTTATTTGATTGATTATAAGTATAATCCATCCCTAGAGCCACAGATGCAGAAACAGGCAGAATTCTTTAATTTTTGAAATGGAGAGCAATGCCATGGTGTTACTATGCAGGGTGCAGTTGTTGGGGGAAGGTAGGAATGATGTAGCCTTTGAAGGAGGGGAGGGGAGTTAGAACAAACTGTCATCCTCAGTTCTTATGGTTTCTTACTCCTTTTGAAAACCTTTAGCTTCATTTACTCCTGCGAGGACTTCACAAAGCTCTTGACCAACTAGAATTGGTCTAGGGATCTACTGGAAAACAACATGACAAAATCAAGGGAGGGTTAGGATAGAGTAGGCTGAGTCTAGACAGAATAATTCTGCCGTAATGTTGGGAAGATGTGCTGGCATCCTCAGATGCAATCCTGGACATTCTTGAATGGAGACAGTGGGAACGGAACCAGAGCGACAAAAACGTTAGCTCTTATGGAAAGAGAATGGGCACTAATGACACAGTCCAATCTAGCCTGATAGTTCATTAGCTGTGTGACCTTGGGAAAAATAATTAACTTTTCTGAACTGCAATTTGCTCTTCTATAAAAAGAGGTGGTGGTACTTTCCTCCCAGGTTTTATGTGAACACCTGAATGTGAAAAGTACCCAGCTCAGAGCCTCTTTTATTGATTTCTCCACCACATTGGCCTCAGGTGAAGCACTGCTGCTATTGCTGCTAAGCCGCTTCAGTCGTGTCTGACTCTGTGCGACCCTGTAGACGGCAGCCCACCAGGCTCCCCGGTCCCTGGGATTCTTCAGGCAAGAACACTGGAGTGGGTTGCCATTTCCTTCTCCAATGCATGAAAGTGAAAAGTGAAAGTGAAGTCGCTCAGTCGTGTCCAACTCTTCGCAACCCCGTGGACTGCAGCCTACCAGGCTCCTCCATCCTTGGGATTCTCCAGGCAAGAGCACTGGAGTGGGGTGCCATTGCCTTCTCCAGGTGAAGCTCAGTGGTAGCCAAAGCAGAAAGTGCAAGGGAAAGGCAGCCAGGGTGGTGGTAATTCAAAGAGGTGAAAAATGAAGTAGGCCAGACAGGGAGCACCATTACAATCTCGAAAGCTCCATTATAGCCATGGCCTCACACCATTTGTTTGCAGAAAAGGAACCACCATTGTAATGTTGCAGCCTCTTAATCATCTGGGAATAATTCAGCTCGCCCAGCTTCTGGAAGGATCAGCTGGGTACTCTGTAAGGTCTCCTCAGAAAGAGCACAGGCTACAGTCATTTCATTTTCTAATGCTGCTGTCTGTTTTCATTTAATTAAGGAGGCTGACCTTTAGAAAAATAGTTTATATTTTTTTTCTTCCTTTGCTTACTTATGATCCTAATGGAAGCTGAAAATCTGATGGTAAAGAGGGCTGAGTTTTCACTGATAAGGCTAACACATTGTTCCTATCCTTACAAAGAAATGACACAGGCATAATTATAGATGCATAAGCCAAACTCCCTTTCAGATAAACCTAACCTTAAGCTGATGAGTAGGTGGGAACAGTAGGAAATGAAAGATAAGCCCTAGAAGAATGTATATCAAAAAAGACTACCAAAGAACTGAGAGGCCCTGAGAACCCATATCCTTGTAATGAGCTTTTACCCAAAGCAAAGTACAGTCAGATTCTTACTCAATCCTTTAAATCTCTGATGGTAGAGAAGAGACTACTTGAAACAACTGTTGTGTGTGGCATTTGCTGTGCTCTTTAGAGAGAAAGGCCAAATGAACCAGTGAGAAAGGGGGTGGTGACCTGTTAGGGTCAATGGTACTGCACACACTGCCTTTGCCAGTGAATTTAAGGCTCTTTCTTCATCTCAAAAGATTTAGGAGATGAAACAGCTTAGGAAAGTAACGTGAGAGTTTATTTAAGCAAGGATACGCCCTCAGAGTGTGACTTAGCAACTGAACAACAATAACATTCTCAGGGAGAGCTGGCAGACAGGTGAGCTGCTGCCCTGGGTATCTTTGGCAAGACAGTTATGAGGAGCCTACAAATGAAGGGGCAGAATATTCACTGAAGGAGGCCTTTGGGGGTCATCGTCTCAGATTTTCACCCCAGCTCCATTTTCTCCAGGGAAAGAGGGGTTTTTGTCCTTATTGAACAGAGAGCAGAAGTGTCAAGGCAACTGCGCATGCTGAGTACTTATCTGTAAGGCTAATTTTATTGTAATGACAGCACAAGGAGCAAAGGTTACTTTAGGACTCAGGAGATTCCCGCCTTTGCACATTTCTTTGTCTGCTACTGGGACCCTTAACACCCCAAATGTGTGGTTTCCTGTCAGTCTGAAGGTGCCCACTTTCCCTTGTCTGTCTAGCGAACCGCACTGTTTATGAGACGCGGGATTTCCTGTCACCTGGCCCCTGCCCCCATTTCTCTGCTCACACACCTAGCTACCTGCCTGCTGTAACAGTTTCGGTGAGGTGCTCTGTGAGATTAGCGAGCCCTGGGTGGAGCTGTAAGAACAGTTGGGTGTTTGTTCTGCCCCGGATTTATCCACAAACTCCCGTGATCCTCTGCTCAGGGCGTCCAAGAATATCGCCGGAGAACCCAAGCCGAGCAGCCACTGCTGCTGCGCTCCTGGTCCTTGTTCTTGGTGCCCTCTTCACTTTCTGTCAGGGAATACATTTCCTCTGGTCTTCACAGAGCCCGTTCGCCTGGATGGAATGAGATTTTGTTACTGAAATAGCGGTGACTCAATCACCTGGAGTCCCGTGTGATGACTAAATCTGGGTGCTGGTGGCGTCACTGTGGGCGGAACACCACAGCAATGGCAGCTCTATGGGGTGATGATGAACTTAAGCCACTGGAGTTTAGGAACGACGCTTCCTCGTTTTATCCAATTGGTGAGCAATCTTTAATCAGCTATCATTGGTTTATAGACGGATGACGCAAAATAATACAATATCTACTGGAACTAAGCCTTTGGTCTCGAGAATTGTGACGTTTGTGTCTCTCCAAACATGAGGACTTTTACTCCTGTACCACGAGACTAGCAAGGAAGTACCGGGGCAAAGTTGGAGTATTTGAGTCCCTTCTTTTGTAAAATATCATTAAATATCATTACACATGCAACGGAGCAGAGAGACGAATAAACAGTGTAAATGGGATCTTTGAATAAGTGCTTATAGCTAAATCTAAATCATAGTATTATACGCTCTAGTTTTCTCCGTCACTGTTACAAATAGGAAGTGAATTAGGATAATTTTTCCAGGTGTATTTACACTGTGTGAGAAGAGAGAATATTTCTCATGTTGCTGATCGCCTTGCCCCAGGGGTTGGCATCACTAAATGAAGAAAAGGTCAGAAAACTATGAGACAATAGCAGTGCTACACTTAAACAGCATCTTTTCCCACTTTCCTGCCCTTGGGTATTTTGAATCCATTGTAAATAATTTCTTTGGAGGTCACATAGTTTGCCACATATACAAACGAACTCAAGAAAAGAAGTGCCATAAACAAAATTGCTTTTGTGCACCTATTAGTGTTTACTGCTACAAACACACACACACATATACACCTGCACATACACACGTGCATATGCTCTCATTTTAAAAATACCCAAGAAATCAAAGTCATTTTCAGCTTTGAGCTCTAGTATATATTAGATTCCTTCTCAACTCAGCTCATTATAAATTTAAGTGAAATTTGAGACCAAGTAGCAGTCCTTATAGCACACTAGTCCTTAGCAGTGATATTGAGGAGTCTATCCTTACTGCAAAATTCAGACTTAAATTGAAGAAAGTAGGAAAAGCCACTAGACCATTCAGATATGACCTAAATCAAATCCCTTATTATTATACAGTGGAAATAATAGATTCAAAGGATTAGATTTGATACAGTGCCTGAAGAACTATGGATGGAGGTTTGTGACATTGTACAGGAGGCAGGGATCAAGACCATCCCCAAGAAAAAGAAGAGCAAAAAGGCAAAATGGTTGTCTGAGGAGGCCTTTCAAATGGCTGTGAATAGAAGAGAACCCAAAGGAAAAGGAGATAAGAAAAGATATTCCCATTTGAATGCAGCCTTCCAAAGAATAGCAAGGAGAGATAAGAAAGCCTTCCTCAGTGATCAATGCAAAGAAATACAGAGAAACAATAGAATGGGAAACACTAGAGGTCTCTTCAAGAAAATTAGAGATACCAAGGGAACATTTCATGCCAAGATGGGCTCAGTGAAGGACAGAAATGGTATGGACCTAACAGAAGTAGGAAGATATTAAGAAGAGGAGGCAAGAATACACAGAAGAACTATAAAGATCTTCATGACCCAGATAATCACAATGGTGTGATCACTAACCTAGAGTACACATTCTGGAATGTGAAATCAAATGGGCCTTAGGAAGCATCACTAGGAACAAAGTTAGTGGAGGTGATGGAATTCCAGTTGAGCTATTTCAAATCCTAAAAGATGATGCTGTGAAAATGCTGCACTCAACATGCCAGCCAATTTGGAAAATGTAGCAGTAACCACAGGACTGGAAAATGTCAGTTTTCATTCCAATCCCAAAGAAAGGCAATGCCAAAGAATGTTCACTCACCTCACATGCTAGCAATGGAATGCTCAAATCTCCAAGCCAGGTTTCAGCAGTATGTGAACTGTGAACTTCCTATGTTCAAGTTGGATTTAGAAATGGAAGAAGAACCAGAGATAAAATAGCCAACATCTGTTGGATCATCAAAAAAGCAAGAGACTTCCAGAAAAAACATCTGCTTTGTTGACTATGCCAAAGCATTTGACTGTGTGGATCACAATAAACTGTGGAAAATTCTGAAAGAGATGGGAATACCAGACCACCTGACCTGCCTCTTGAGAAATCTGTATGCAGGTCAGGAAGCAACAGTTAGAACTGAACATGGAACAACAGACTGGTTCCAAATAGGGAAAGGAGTTCGTCAAGGCTGTATATTGTCACCCTGCTTATTTAACTTATGTGAGGAGTACATCATGAGAAGTGCTGGGCTGGATGAAGCACAAGCTGGAATCAGGTTTCTGGGAGAAATATCAATAAGCTGATATATGCAGATGACACCATTGTTTTTGTAGAAAGCAAAGAACTAAAGAGCCTCTTGATGAAAGTGAAAGAGGAGAGTGAAAAAGTTGGCTTCAAGCTCAACATCCAGAAAACGAAGATCATGGCATCTGGTCCCATCACTTCATGGGAAATAGATGGGGAAACAGCAGAAACAGTGACAGACTTTATTTTGGGGGGCCCCAAAATCACTGCAGATTGTGACTGCAGCCATGAAATTAGAAGATGCTTGTTCCTTGGAAGAAAAGTTATGACCAACCTAGACAGCATATTAAGAAGCATAGACATTACTTTGCCAACAAAGGTCCATCTAGTCAAAGCTATGGTTTTTCCCGTAGTCATGTATGGATGTGAGAGCTGGACTGTGAAGAAAGCTGAGCGCTGAAGAATTGATGCTTTTGAACTGTGGTGTGGAGAAGACTCTTGAGAGTCGCTTGGACTGCAAGAGGATCCAACCAGTCCATCCTCAAGGAAATCAGTCTTGAATATTCATTGAAAGGAGTGATGCTGAAGCTGAAACTCCAATACTTTGGCCACCTATGTGAGGAGCTGACTCATATGAAAAGACCCTGATGCCGGGAACAATTGAAGGCAGGAGGAGAAGGGGTCGACAGAGAGTGAGATGGTTGGATGGCATCACTGACTCAATGGACATGTTTGAGTTTGAGTAAACTCCGGTAGATGGCGAATGACAGGGAGGCCTGACGTGCTGCAGTCCATGGGGTTGCAAAGCGTCAGACACCACTGAGCGACTGAACTGAATTGATCTTTATTGGAGCTGGTGTGGCATTTAAATGTATCCTTATGCCTGACATTAACAGTCACTGCAGCCATCACAGTACAAATAAAGTTCAACCACAGAGAAGATACTAGGTTGGGGTGGGGTGAGTATGCTAATCCTTTATAAATGGCTGTGGGGAGAATCCTATAAAGACTTTTAACTTCTGTTTTTAGGATGACAGATATTTGCTTATGGAAGGATTTTTCTTATGTCTTTTTTACCTATCTTTTTTTTTTTTTTCCAGATTTTAACAACATCTGCAGTATTTTTTTCCAGTTGATGTTATTATCCATATGGCAGATTTAACACAATGCCTGTCAGTTGCCTAAATCCTGTCTGGGAAAAGCAGTTTTGCACATACCTCCTTATGTATCATCTTAGCTCTTACTTCTTTTTTCAGGTAACACATCTGTGAAGTTCACTGAAGCCAGTCATTTTCACTGCTGTCCTGAACAAGTGATACTGGACTCCTCCCCAGGGAACAAGTGGCATCTATTTAAAATTCACTTTTAGGTGAGTTTGTGGGACATCTTTGCTAAATAGAAGGATTCTTAGTAGAAAGCATCCGTGTCTTAACAAGAGAATATTGGTCTTGAATGTAAAGGACAAAAATCAAAGTTTGTGCCGCATTGTAAATGAGAGTCAGGATGATCTAATATGGAGGTGCAGAGCATTCTTTTCTTCAACATCTTATTGTTGCCAGATTAATAATAGCCAGGAGAGAGGGCAAATGCTGAAGAGACTCTATTTTCCTTTGTTGGTAATGGCAGCATGTGACCTTGCCTGTGTGTAGATGGGCAAATGGCTGTAATTCTGAGTCTAAAATAAATTTTCTTTGATTCATATTTTAATTGGAAATGGAATAGTTATCTTTATTTCTAATCTGCTTTCTTTTTTTCTCTTCCTTTTGCTTTAAGAAAAGGAGAGAAACTGTGATTTTATCTCTTAATCTAATTCATAGCTGCTCCTCTTGGCAGAGAGTGAGAGAGAGAGAAAGGGAGGCCAGTGACAGAATGTCCAAATGTGACAACATGATACCAACATAGGGTGTAATCACAGAGTGAAAGTCTGTGCTCCAAGGGAGATGCAACGAAGGATGGAACAGAACAGAAAAGTTGGCACAGGTTTTATTTTTTCTAACAAGTATATATCAAAGGGTTGGCAGGTGCTGTCTTTAATGTTGTCTTGCAAAGGGCTGTAAAATCCACTCAGGGTTCTTACAAAGGCAAGAAATCTTTGTAGCCAGAGTGCCCTGCTGGTTTTTCTGTTGCACCTCTTAGGCATTACTGTACAGTGTGTGTACAGTCAGCCACTGTAGCAAATGGTGTTTGACTTAGGGGTCTCTACCCAGAACCAGCAGGGAGCCTGACACATAATAATCACTTAGGAAATGTTTATTAAGTTCATTTGAAAATTGGATCTAACTGAGCTGCTGTTCTGGAACTCTAGAGGTAAGAGAGCATCAAGACTCCAAGATTCTAAAGTCTGTGGCTTATCCCAAAAGAGGGTCTTGCATTTGATGTGAATATTTTCTGTACGATTGGGCAAAAGGTATGGGAAGAAATTGCACTTGCTAGTCCGTCTAGTCAAGGCTATGATTTTTCCAGTGGTCATGTATGGAGTGAGAGTTGGACTGTAAAGAAAGCTGAGCACCAAAGAATTGATGCTTTTGAACTATGGTGTTGGAGAAGACTCTTGAGAGTCCCTTGGACTGCAAGGAGATCCAATCAGTCCATTCTAAAGATCAGCCCTGGGTGTTCTTTGGAAGAAATGATGATAAAGCTGAAACTCCATTACTTTGGCCACTTCGTGCAAAGAGTTGACTCATTGGAAAAGACTCTGATGCTGGGAGGGATCAGGGACAGGAGGAGAAGGGGACGACAGAGGATGAGATGGCTGCATAGCATCACCGACTTGATGGACGTGAGTTTGAGTGAACTTCGGGAGTTGGTGATGGACAGGGAGGCCTGGCGTGCTGTGATACATGGGGTCGCAAAGAGTCGGACACGACTGAGCGACTGAACTGAACTGAACTGAGTCAATGTCAGAAAATAGAAACAAAGCATCAGAGAGAAAGCACAGAATTTGTACAGGGAGAGGAAGACATTTAAGAGAGCAGAAAAGTCCACTTGTATAGACATTTGGGGAAAGACAGGTGCAGGAAAACAGTAATAGGAAGGAAGATCCTGGGAGACTCATTTGGACTCCTAAGTGAGGATAACTTGGGTGTACAGATGTGTAGCCATGAATTTCAGAGGCCAGACAAACCTGTCTATATGGCTGTGGCACATATATTGTCAATATTGCTCAGAAGCTCATATACAAAACTGACAGGTTTGAAGTAGATGCCTTTCATTTACATGATCTGTGTTTGGTTGTTAATAGGAGAAAAGTAGGTAGAGGTGGCCATAAAGAGGGTGTTGGGAAAGGAAAGTTGAACTTGGATCCATATATTTTATAGAACAGGGATGTATCTTGTTCTTTTTTATAAATTTGTTTTTAGTTGAAGGATAATTGCTTTACAATACTGTGTTGGTTTCTGCCATACATCAACATGACTCAGCTATAGGTATACATATGTCCCCTCCCTCTTGACTGTCCCTCCCACCTCCTACTGTATCCCACCCATCTCTGTTTTTACAGAGTGCAGGGCATACCTTTAACCAAAATTTCTTCCCAATCTTGCCAATGTCTATACATTTGCTTCTCTCTATATATTCAGATAGAGTATTTAAGCCATTTTTCTATTTTATCTCCTTTGCAAATTAAAAAAAAAGAGAATTTCTTCCTCATTTTCTGAAATACAGTTTTGAGCCAACTTAAAACTATAAAAATCTTTGTCTCACTTTTCTAATACAGAAATTTTAATTTTGTTAATTTGTATAGTTTTACTTCCTTGCTTTTCAAAACTTCCATTTTCTTCATTATATAACAATAAAATCCTTTCATTGCCTTCTTTTTTATAATGAAATTGTAAAGCTTTCATTATGGTTCAGAAAAATCACATCTCACTAAAAGAACTTGGAACCATATTATCTCTTTATCACTAATTTGGATTCTTTAACTGTATGTATCATTGAGAGGCCAAATGTCAAAATAAATTATTCTTTTCTCAAGAGAAATTATTAACCTGCACTTAGTCATGATGGTAAAAATAATCTAATATAGGCATATCTCATTTTATCATGCTTCACCTATACTGATATATTTTTTTAAAATAAATACTGTTTTTTACAATTTGTGTGTTTTTGGCAACCCTGCAATGAGCAAGTCTGTTGGTGCTATTCTCCCAATAGAATTTGTTCATATTATGTTTTGGTAATTCTAGCAATATTGCATACTTTTTCATAATATCTTGTTATGATTATCATTAATCTTTGTTATACTACTACTCACTGAAGGATCAGATGATGTTTGGCATTTGTAGCACTAGAGTATTTTTTAATTAAGGTATTTCCATGTCCCTTTTTAATAGACATAATGCTAATGCAAAGTGCACTGCTACATTAAAAAATGGATAACCAACAAGACCTACTGTATAGCCCAAGGAATTCTGCTCAATGTTATGTGGCAGCCAGGATGGGAGGGGAGTTTGAGTGAGAATGGATACATGTATATATATGGGTGAGTCCCTTTGGTGTCTACCTTAAACTATCACAACATTGTTAATCAGCTATGCTCCAATACAAAATAAAACGTTTAATAAACTCGAAAAAAACTCAAAATTAATAAACTACACCCTTATGGCAGAAAGTGAAGAGGAACCAAAAAGCCTCTTGATGAAAGTGAAAGAGGAGAGTGAAAAGGTTGGCTTAAAGCTCAACATACAGTAAACGAAGATCATGGCATCTGGTCCCATCACTTCATGGGAAATAGATGGGGAAACAGTGGAAACAGTGTCAGACTTTGTTTTTTGGGGGCTCCAAAATAACTGCAGGTGGTGACTGCAGCCATGAAGTTAAAAGATGCCTACTTCAGGATGGGGAACATGTGTATATCTCTGGCGGATTCATGTTGATATATGGCAAAACCAATACAATAATGTAAAGTAATTAACCTCCAATTAAAATAAATAAATTTATATTAAAAAATAAATAAAAAGACCAACAAAAAAATAAAACAAAATGAACATTAAAAAATAATAAAAGATGCTTACTCCTTGGAAGAAAAGTTATGACCCTAGATAGCATATTGAAAAGCAGAGACATTACTTTGCCAACAAAGGTCCGTCTAGTCAAGGCTATGGTTTTCCCAGTGGTCATGTATGGACGTGAGAGTTGGACTGTGAAGAAAGCTGAGTGCCGAAGACTTGATGCTTTATTTATTTTATTTTATTTTTTTTACTTTATTGTATTGGTTTTGCCATACATCAACATGAATCTACCACGGGTGTACACGTGTTCCCCATCCTGAACCCCCTCCCACCTCCCTCCCCATACCATCTCTCTATTCATCCCAGTGCACCAGCCCCAAGCATCCTGTATCCTGCATTGAACCTAGACTGGCGATTCGTTTCTTATATGATATTATACATGTTTCAATGCCATTCTCCCAAATCATCCCACCCTCTCCCTCTCCCACAGAGTCCAAAAGAGTGTTCTATACATCTGTGTCTCTTTTACTGTCTCCCATACAGGGTTATCGTTATCATCTTTCTAAGTTCCATATATATGTGTTAGTCCAGTACTTTGGCCACCTCATGCGAAGAGTTGACTCATTGGAAAAGACTCTGATGCTGGGAGGGATTGGGGGTGGGAGGAGAAGGGGACGACAGAGGATGAGATGGCTGGATGGCATCACAGACTCGATGGATGTGAGTCTGAGTGAACTCCGGGAGATGGTGATGGACGGGGAGGCCTGGCATGCTGCGATTCATGGGGTTGCAAAGAGTCGGACACGACTGAGCGACTGAACTGAACTGAACTGAACTGATACTGTATTGAATATACAATGGATTAAAGACAATCTCTTTAACAAGTGGTGCTGGGAAAACTGGTCAACCACTTGTAAAAGAATGAAACTAGAACACTTTCTAACACCATACACAAAAATAAACTCAAAATGGATTAAAGATCTAAACGTAAGACCAGAAACTATAAAACTCCTAGAGGAGAACATAGGCAAAACACTCTCTGACATAAATCACAGCAGGATCCTCTATGACCCACCTCCCAGAATACTGGAAATAAAAGCAAAAATAAACAAATGGGACCTAATTAAAATTAAAAGCTTCTGCACAACAAAGGAAACTATAAGCAAGGTAAAAAGACAGCCTTCAGAATGGGAGAAAATAATAGCAAATGAAGCAACTGACAAACAACTAATCTCAAAAATATACAAGCAACTCCTGCAGCTCAATTCCAGAAAAATAAATGACCCAATCAAAAAATGGGCCAAAGAAATAAATAGACATTTCTCCAAAGAAGACATACAGATGGCTAACAAACACATGAAAAGGTGCTCAACATCACTCATTATCAGAGAAATGCAAATCAAAACCACAGTGAGGTACCGTTTCACGCTAGTCAGAATGGCTGCGATCCAAAAGTTTACAAGCAATAAATGCTGGAGAGGGTGTGGAGAAAAGGGAATCCTCTTACACTCTTGATAGGAATGCAAACTAGTACAGCCACTATGGAGAACAGTGTGGAGATTCAGGATTGGGAACTCATGGACACCTGTGGCAGATTCATGTTGATGTATGACAAAACCAATACAGTATTGTAAAGTAAAATAAAGTAAATATATATATATATATAGAAATAAAATATAAAAAAATTTAAAAATAAAATGTTTTAACTGAAAACAAAACAAAACCTGGAAATAGAACTGCCTTATGACCCAGCAATCTCACTGCTGGGCATATACACTGAGGAAACCAGAATTGAAAGAGACACGTATACCCCAATGTTCATTGCAGCACTGTTTATAATAGAATTGATGCTTTTGAACTGTGGTGTTGGAGAAGACTCTTGAGAGTCCCTTGGACTGCAAGCAGATCCAATCAGTCCATTCTAAAGGAGATCAGCCCTAGGTGTTCTTTGGAAGGAATGATGCTAAAGCTGAAGCTCCAGTACTTTAGCCACCTCATGCTAAGAGCTGACTCGTTGGAAAAGACTCTGATGCTGGGAGGATGAGATGGCTAGATGGCATCACTGACTTGATGGATGTGAGTCTGAGTGAACTCTGGGAGTTGGTGATGGACAGGGAGGCCTGGCGTGCTGCGATTCATGGGGTCGCAGAGTGGGACACGACTGAGCGACTAAACTGGTCGACTGAACTGAAAGTCTAAACATAAATTTTGTGTACACTGAAAAATGAAAATGTTAGTGTGAGTTGCTTGATTACAATATTTGCTTTACTGTGGTGGTCTTGAACCAAACCTGTGATATCTCAAAGATGTGCCTGTACAGTATTATGGACAGATTTGAGATCAAATATAGTTAAATTCTCCAGAAGAACAAGTAATCCATAAGCACACAGTAATTACAACATTAATTAGTTACTCTGACTTAATGCTGCTTCAGCTCTGCCAGTTGTATACATAGAGCATCTTACAGAATAATCTGAAGATCTTGTTTATGCTTATCTTAGCACACATAGTTAGTACCAAGAGGACAAAAACATGGTTAAAGGAATTTTGGAGTCCTCCCTGAATTTGTCTGGCATTGCAGTAATCTAAGCAGTCACTTTCTGGATCAAAATTTGATGTGATTTCTTCAAGTTTTAAAACCTCAACATTGTTCCTTATCTTAACTCCATTCATTTAATCGGGTTGTTCATTATGAATTGGCTTCTGATTGAAAAGCAAGACTTGGAAAATATTAAGAACTGATTTTCTCCAATAATCTGTGCTCTGTCTTTAATTTTTAGGAAATAAAAGTTTGAAAATTATTTAACATTTCATTTATATTATTTGATAAAATGAATCAGAAAACTATTTTGACTTTGTTTTTCAGATGCTAAATCAGGTCCAACTCTTTGCGACCCATGAACTGCCGCATGCCAGGCTTCCCTGTCCTTCACTATCTCCCAGAGTTTGTTCAAACTCATGTCCATTGAGTCAGTGAGGTCATCCAACCATCTCATCCTCTGTCACCCCATTCTCCTCTTTCCCTCACTCTTTCCCAGCATTAGGGTCTTTTCCAGTGAGTCACTTTTTTGCATCAGGTGGCCAGAGTACTGGAGCTTCAGCCTCAGCATCTGTCCTGCCAGTGAATATTCAGGGTTGATTTCCTTTAAGATTGACTGGTTTGATCTTCCTGTCCAAGAAACTGTCAAGAGTCTTCTATAGCAGGACAGTTCAAAAGCATCAGTTCTTTGACACTCTACCATTTTTATGGTCCAACTCTCACATTTATACAACTGGTGGTAAAACTATAGCTTGGACTATGTTGAACTTTGTGTGCAAAGTGATGTCTCTGCTTTTCAGTACACTGTCCAAGTGTGTCATAGCTTTTCTTCTAAGGTGCAAATGTCTTTTAATTTCATGGCCACAATCACTGTCCACAGTGATTTTGGAGCCCAAGAAAATGAAATCTGACACTGTTTCCAATTTTCCCCCATCTATTTGCCATGAAGTGATGGGACCAGATACTGTAATCTTGGTTTCTAAATGTTGAGTTTTAATCCAGCTTTTCCCCTCTCCTCTTTCACCTTCATCAAGAGACTCTTTAGTTCCTCTTCACTTTCTTCCATTAAAGTGGTATCATATGCATATCTGAGATTGTTGATATTTCTCCTGGCAATCTTCATTCTAGCTCATGAGTCATTTAGCCCAGCATTGCATGTGATGTACTCTGCATATAAGTTAAATAAACAAGGTGACAATATACAGACTTGACGTACTCCTTTCCCAATTTTGAACCAGTCTGTTGTTCCATGTCCAATTCTGACTGTTGCTTCTTGTCCTGCATACAGTTTTCTCAGGAAGCACTTAAGGTGGTCTTGTATTCCCATCTGCTTAAGAATATTCCACAGTTTGTTGTGATCAACACAGTCAAAGGCTTTAGCATAGTCAATGAAGCAGAAGTAGATGTTTTTAAGGAATTCCCATGTCTTTTCTGTGCTCCTATGGATGTAGGCAATTTGATCCCTGGTTCCTCTGCCTTTTCTAAGTTCAGCTTGTACATCTGGAAGTTCTCAGTTCATGAACTGCTGAAGCCTAGTTTTTTGAAGGATTTTAGCATAATCATGCTAGCATGTAAAATGAGTGTAATTGTATAATTTGAACATTCTTTGGCATTGCCTTTCTTTGGCATTGGAATAAAAACTTACCTTTTTCAGTCCTGTGGCCTCTGCTGAGTTTTCCAAATGTGCTGGCATATTGAGTGCAGAACAATCACACCATCATCTTTTAGAATTTGAAATAGCTCAGATGGAATTCCATCACCTCCACTAACTTTGTTTGTAGCAATGCTTCCTAAGGACTGCTTGACTTCATACTCCAGGATGTTTGGCTGTAGGTGAGTGACCACACCATCTTGGTTATCTGGGTCATTAAGAGCTTTTTTGTACAGTTCTTTTGTGTATTCTTGCCACTTCTACTTAACCTCTTCTGCTTCTGTTAGGTTCTTGGTGATTTTGTCCTTTATTGTGCCTGTCTTTGCATGAGATATTTCCCTGGTATCTCCAGTTTTCTTGATGAGATGTCTATTCTTTCCCATTCTATTGTTTTCCTCCATCTCTTTGCATTGGTCACTTAAGACTTTCTTTTCTCTCCTTGCTGTTCTCTGGAACTCTGCATTCATATGGGTATATCTTTCCTTTTCTCCTTTACCTTTTGTCTCTCTTCTTTTCTCAGCTGTTTGTAAGGCCTCCTCAGACAACCACTTTCCCTTCTTGCATTTCTTTTTCTTGAGGATGGTTTTGGTCACCACCTCCTGTGCAATGTTACGAACCACTGTTCATAGTTCTTCAGGCACTCTGTCTACTAGTATAACCTTCAGGGATATTTTAAATTTTTAACAATGAAATTTAGCCTCAACAATGATATACTGAATGAATGAATTTGACCTAATTTTTCTAATACATAACATTATATATTTTAAACATTTTTAAAAGCACAGCCCACTTTGCCGAGGTCCAGTCCTGGTGGATCCAGGGAATTCGAAGCAGGGACGGAGTCGGCGAGGAAAACTTATTTATTTATTAATATAAGATTAGATTAGGAAGAAATAGTGTAGTAGGAAAATTAAGTGGAGAGAAGAGGCTGATTAACTTGGGTTACATGGAAAACCAATAAAATTCCAGACAAGGGACTTGCACCATCTATGTTGGGCCACCAGCGCTCGCTTGAATATCTAAGGGTGCCTCACCTTAGGCTCCCTTTTGCACGGGTCTTAACAGCCAGGACAAGTAAGTAGACTTGGCGGGCCTCCGCGCCCCAGATGGGAATTCAGCCTAAAATTAAAGAGACACGGGGGAAACCAGTCCAGCGACTGGCTCTCCTTCTATTGTCCTTCAAGGCCTTTTATACTTTTGATTATACATAGAGATCAATGGGTAATACAAAATTATGTAGCCTTAGCAGCCCAGACTCTTTCTGTATATCTTTGTATACAAAAGATCTCAGGTGATTTACATTATCTTCTGGCCAAGAGGCTTGTTAACACTTTTTGGCTCTCTTCCTTAATGAACGTTAATTTCGTTTCCCCTGACGTGTTTTTCTTTAATCTGCATCTCTTTAAAGCACTAAAGTTACATCTCTATAGAACAAAGGCTCAGTGGATTATAACAAAGAAGGTACTTAACTCAAAGATCTAATGTTGCTAATACCAGGTCTACTACTTGTTTTTCTATATACCAACTATATCTAAAAATAAAGGATATGAAAATTTGGCAGCAAGTATTGGCTCAACAAATGAAACTTTTAATCAGTCCTATTCTAATGATTTTGACTTCTCAGAAGCCCCTACATTCCTAGGATGTTTTAAGCTTCCTGTGCCTCCTGCGGTCAGAAGGCCTCAAACAATCACATGAGCAGCTGTAGGAGTCCTGCAGGCAGGCTAGAAAGCCATCAGAGGCGTTTTTGGATTGAAACACTCTTTCAAATGCAGAAGACTAAAGCCCTGAATTGACTTTTTCCAGAGAATGTCAGAAGAGTGGAAAAGCAGGCAGATTCTTATGTTTGGGGGGTACATGCTCAGGAAATGCCAGGGGGGAAACCTGAGATCTGACTCGACCTTGCCCATCAGATCTCTGCCGCATGACCTTGTCATGGGTGGAATTCCTCACGTTGGCTTCTGGCACCACTTCATCATTTTGTTTTCACCTTTTAAAAAATAATATGATTTCCTTAAATAACTGTTCACTTTCTTTTGGTATGACTTGCTTGACACATATCTTTCTTTTTTATCCTCATTTGTAAAATAATCATTATTAATGCTATTAGAATTTTTAATTCATTTTATGTTTAAAAACTTCCATAGATTCTTATAGGATAAATAACTATTAGATTCTTTGAACAGAAGTGAATGAATACATCAAAATGCATTTCTGTAATATTTTATAAATTGCTGAGAGTATCTTCTGAGTGGCACCATCCCTAATGAGTGTCTAAATGACAGAGATGAGTCATTGCAGCTGATTCTTTGGGAATTCTTTTTCTACATCTTCAGCAGTTTAGAACAAAGTTCCATGCAGGTTTCTCATGTCTTATTTGAACAATATGAAGATAAGTAGAAGTAGTATTTAATGTTTCTTAACTTCTACATTTTAGTACTGAGAAACCTCTATCTAATCTAATCTGTACCATCAAAAACAACTCAAACACTTTATGTGTTAAATTTGAATATGTACATTAAACTGATCAAAAAAAGTTCAGTTCAGTTCAGTTCAGTCACTCAGTCATGTCCGACTCTTTGTGACCCCATGAATTGCAGCATGCCAGGCCTCCCTGTCCATCACCAACTCCCGGAGTTCACTCAGACTCACGTCCATTGAGTCGGTAATGCCATCCAGCCATCTCATCCTCCGTCGTCCCCTTCTCCTCCTGCCCCCAATCCTTCCCAGCATCAGAGTCTTTTCCAATGAGTCAACTCTTTGCATGAGGTGGCCAAAGTACTGGAATTTCAGCTTTAGCATCATTCCTTCCAAAGAACACCCAGGGCTGATCTCCTTTAGAATGGACTGGTTGGATCTCCTTGCAGTCCAAGGGACTCTCAAGAGTCTTCTCCAACACCACAGTTCAAAAGCATCAATTCTTTGGCACTCAGCCTTCTTCACAATCCAACTCTCACATCCATACATGACCACTGGAAAAACCATAGCCTTGACTAGATGGACCTTTGTTGGCAAAGTAATGTCTCTGCTTTTCACTATGCTATCTGGGTTGGTCATAACTTTTCTTCCAAGGAGTAAGTGTCTTTTAATTTCATGGCTGCAGTCACCATCTGCAGTGATTTTGGAGCCCACCAAAATAAAGTCTGACACTGTTTCCACTGTTTCCCCATCTATTTCTCATGAAGTGATGGGACCAGATGCCATGATCTTCGTTTTCATCAAAAAAGTAACCCCTGTTAATAGACTAAACCCCAGGAAAAAATATCAGAAGTAGTTCATGCTTGATTTCTCAAGTTTATTTTTTTTTTCTGGTTTGGTATTTAATTTTTCACAAAGATCTCTCATATATCTGCTATTGCTGGACACTCAATTTGTTACTGTGCTGATATTCACTCTAGTGTGAAGACCAAATGTCACAATTTTGCAATATATGAATACATTCTCAGTCAGTTCAGTCACTCAGTTGTGTCTGACTCTTTGCAACCCCATGGACTGCAGCACGCCATGCTTCCCTGTCCATCACCAACACCCGGAGCTTGCAAAAACTCATGTTCATTGAGTTGGTGATGCCACCAAACCATCTCATCCTTGGTCGCCCCTTCTCCTCCTGCCTTCAGTCTTTCCAAGCATCAGGTTCTTTTGCAGGGAGTCAGTTCTTCACATCAGTGAACTACAATACAATACAATACCATACCAAAGTATTGTAGTTTCAGCTTCAGCATCAGTACTTCCGATGAATATTCAGGACTGACTTCCTTGAAGATGGACTGGTTGGATCTCCTTGCAGTCCAAGGGACTCTCAAGAATCTTCTCCAACACCACAGTTCAAAAGCATCAATTTTTTGGTACTCAGCTTTCTTTATAGTCCAAATCTCACATCCACACATGACTACTGGAAAAACATAGCCTTGAGTAGACCGATGTTTTTTGCAAAGTAATGTCTCTGCTTTTTAATATGCTGTCTAGGTTGATCATAGTTTTTCTTCCAAGGAGCAAGTGTCTGTTAATTTCATGTCTGCAGTTACCATCTGCAGTGATTTTGGAGCCAAAGAAAATAAAGTCTCTCACTGTCTCCATTGTTTTCCCATCTATGTGCCATGAAGTGATGGGACCAGATGCCATGATCTTAGTTTTTTGAATGTTGAGTTTTAAGCCAGTTTTTTCACTCTCCTCTTTAACTTTAATCAGGAAGCTCTTTAGGTCTTCACTTTCTGCCATGAGGATGGTATCATCTGCATATATGAGATTATTGATATTATTCTTGGCAATCTTGATTCCAGCTTGTGCTTCATCCAGACTGGCATTTTGCCTTATGTACTCTTGATGAAAATGAAAGAGGAGAGTGAAAAGGTTGGCTTAAAGCTCAACATTCAGAAAACGAAGATCATGGCATCTGGTCCCATCACTTCATGGGAAATAGATGGGGAAACAGTGGAAACAGTGTCAGATGGGCTGACACTGTTTAATTTTTTGGGCTCCAAAATCATTGCAGATGGTGACTGCAGTCATGAAATTAAAAGGTATTTACTCCTTGTTATGACCAACCTAGATAGCATATTGAAAAGCAGAGACATTACTTGCCAACAAAGGTCCGTCTAGTCAAGGCTATGGTTTTTCCAGTGGTCATGTATGGATGTGAGAGTTGGACTGTGAAGAAAGCTGAATGCCGAAGAATTGATGCTTTTGAACTGTGGTGTTGGAGAAGACTCTTGAGAGTCCCTTGGACTGCAAGGAGATCCAACCAGTCCATTCTAAAGGCGATCAGCCCTGGGTGTTCTTTGGAAGAAATGATGCTGAAGCTGAAATTCCAGTACTTTGGCCACCTCATGTGAAGAGTTGACTCATTGGAAAAGACTCTGATTCTGGGAGGAATTGGGGGTGGGAGGAGAAGGGGATGACAGAGGATGAGATGGCTGGATGGCTTCACTGACTCAATGGATGTAAGTCTGAGTGAACTCTGGGAGTTGGTGATGGACAGGGAGGCCTGGCGTGCTGCGACTCATGGGGTCACAAAGAGTCGGACACGACTGAGCAACTGAACTGAATTCTCCGTATAAGTTAAATAAGCACGGTGACAATATACAGCCTTGATGTACTCCTTTCCCAATTTGGAACTAGTCCGTTGTTCCATGTCCAGTTCTAACTGTTGGTTCTTGACCTGCATACAGATATCTCAGGAGGCAGGTCAGGTGGTCTGATATTCCCTTCTCTTAAAGAATTATCCACATTTTGTTATGATCCATGCAGGCAAAGGCTTTGTCAATAGTCAGTAAAGCAGAAGTAGATGTTTTTCTAGAACTCTCTTGCTTTTTTGATTATCCATTTTGATCTCTGGTCCCTCTGCCTTTTCTAAATCCAGCTTGAACATCTGGAAATTCTAGACTCATGTACTGTTGAGACTGGCTTGGAGAATTTTGAGCATTACTTTGCTAGTGTGTGAGATGAGTACAGTTGTGTTGTAGTCTGAACATTCTTTGGCATTGCCTTTCTTTGGGACTGGAATGAAAAGTGACCTTTTCCAGTCCTGTGATCACTTCGGAGTTTTCCATATTTGCTGGCATATTGAGTGCAGCACTTTCACAGTATCATCTTTCAGCATTTGAAATAGCTCAATTGGAATTCCATCACCTCCACTAGCTTTGTTCGTAGTGATGGTTCCTAAGGCCCCCTTGACTTCGCATTCAACGATGTCTGGCTCTAGTTGAGTGATCACACCATTGAGGTTATCTGGGTCCTGAAGATCTTTTTTGTATAGTTCTTCTGTGTATTCTTGCCACCTCTTCTTAGTATCTTCTGCTTCTGTTAGGTCCATACCATTTCTGTCCTTTATTGAGCCCATGGTATGTTCCCTTGGTATCTCTAATTTTCTTAAAGAGATCTCTGGTCTTTCCCATTCTATTGTTTTCCTTTATTTCTTTGCACTGATCACTGAGGCAAGCTTTCTTATCTCTCCTTGCTATTCTTTGGAACATTTCATTCAGAAAGGTAGATCTTTCCTTTTCTCCTTTGCCTTTAGTGTCTCTTCTTTTCTCAGCTATTTGTAAGGTGTCCTCAGATAACCATTTTTCTTTTTGCATTTCTTTTTCTTGGGGATTGTCTTGATCCCTGCCTCCTGTACAATGTCATGAACTTCCATCCATAATTCTTCAGACATTCTGTCTGTCAGATCTAATCCCTTGAATCTATTTTTCACTTCTGGTGTATAAATATAAAGAATTTGATTTAGGTCACATGTGAATGGTGTAGGATTTTTCCCTACTTTCTTCAATTTCAGCCTGAATTGGCAATAAGGAGTTCATGATCTGAGCCAGTCAGCTCCCGGTCTTGTTTTGCTGACTGTATAGAGCTTCTCCATCTTTGGCTACAAAGAAAATAATCAATCTGATTTTGGTATTGACCCTCTGATGATGTCCATGTGTAGTCTTCTCTTGTGTTGTTGGAAGAGGGTGTTTGCTATGACCAGTGTGTTCTCTTGGCCAAACTCTATTAGCCTTTGCCCTTCTTTGTTTTGTACCCCAAGGCCAAATTTACCTGTTACTCCAGGTAGCTCTTGATGTCCTTCTTTTTTGTTCCAGTCCCATAGATGAAAAGGACATCTTTTATGGGTGTTAGTTCTAGAAGGTCTTGTAGGTCTTCATAGAACCATTCAACTTCAGCTTCTTCAGCATTAGTGATTGGGGCACAGACTTGGATCACTGTAATATTGAATGGTTTACCTTGGAAATGAACAGAGATCATTTTGTCATTTTTGATATTGCATCCAAGTACTGCATTTTGGACTCTTGTTGACTATGAGGGCTACTCCATTTCTTCTAAGGGATTCTTGCCCACAGTAGTTGATCTAATGGACATCTGAACTAAATTCACCCATTCCAGTCCATTTTAGTTCACTGATTGCTAAAATGTCAACATTCACTCTTGCTATCTCCTGTTTGACCATTTCAAATTTACCTTGATTCATGGACCTAACATTCCAGGTTCCTATGCAATATTGTTCTTTAAACTTCAGATTTTACTTCCATCACCAGTCACACCTTTAACTGGGCTTTGTTTTTGCTTCATCTCCGACTCTTCATTCTTTCTGGAGTTATTTCTCCACTCTTCTCCAGTAGCATATTGGGTGCTTACTCCCCTGGGGAGTTCATTTTTCAGTGTCATATCTTTTTGCCTTTTCATACGGTTCATGGGGTTCTCAAGGCAAGAATACTGAGGTAGTTTGCCATTCCCTTCTCCAATAGACCATGTTTTGCCAGAACTCTTACCATGAGCTGTCTGTTCTGGGTGCCCTACACAGCCTGGCTCATAGTTTCATTGAGCTAGACAAGGGTGTGGTCTGTGTGATCAGTTTGATTAGTTTTCTGTGAATGTGGTTTTCATTCTGTCTTCCCTCTGACAGATAAGGATAAGGGAATGAATACATTCTATAACTGATGATTTAAGAAATGACCTTAATAATGCATTTTGTTAATATAATGCAGGTATACTACTCTCTGACTCTACTTCCAGATCTATATTAGGTATCATATGATATGTAAATGGTATGGCCTTTGTCTGAAGCAGCTGTTCTCTGTGAGAAGAGAAAATGTATTAATCTAGAATACAACATGCTGCTGCTGCTAAGTCACTTCAGTCATAGCCGACTCTGTGCGACCCCATAGATGGCAGCCCACCAGGCTCCCCCGTCCCTGGGATTCTCCAGGCAAGAACACTGGAGTGGGTTGCCATTTCCTTCTCCAATGCATGAAAGTGAAAAGCGAAAGTGAGGTCGCTCAATCATGTCTGACTCTTTGCGACTCCATGGACTGGAGCCTACCAGGCTCCTCCATCCATGGGATTTTCCAGACAAGAGTACTGGAGTGGGATGCCATTGCCTTCTCCTAGAATACAACATAGGCAATGTCAGTAATTGAATGTGGAATATAACATAGGGTCTGGGAGATGGTGAAGGACAGGGGAGCCTAGAATGCTGCAATGCATGGGGTCACAAAGAATCAAACACAACTGAGCAACTGAACCACAATGTCAATAATAATAGGAATAAGGCAGCCCAGTGTTTAGATACAGAGCAGGTAAGAACTATGTTATATCTGATTTGGTGAGGCAAGCAGCAGAACTTGAATTGTGTGTGCAAGAAGAGATAAGCTTTGTATAGATAGAGGGTGAGGGTGGAGAACATTTTAGGCTGGAAATTAGTATGAATGAGAGCAGAGTGATAAGAATGTGGGTGACAGAGCTGTTTGCATTAGTTCCCTTGAAGCAGAATATGTAAGTACGTGTATATATATATACATATACATATATATATATATATATGTGTGGAAGAAGGTAGGAGTATAGTGCAATATTGGAAAGAGTCCATGGATTGTTTTTGGAAACTAGGAGGGCAGTTGAATCTTGAATTTCATTCTGAACCTTATTCTATAGATGGTTCTAAGCCTCCAAAGACTTCTGAGCTAAACAGCTGCTTTATATAAAGTAGTTTTTTTTGTAATAATCTGACAATGTTTTGCAGATTGCTTTAGAAAAGGAAGAAAAGAAAGCTCTGTGAGGAAAGTATTCAATAATTCAGGCACAATAATAGATTCAGACCAAAAATAGCATGGTGGAATGGAAAAGATGAAAGTTCTAAATTGTGATTTTAGATTTTTCAGTTCAAGGCAAGCAGAGAGCTATCTTGTAAAATTTGTCTGCTCTTTTTAAAGGTAAAATTTCCACCTTCTTTCTGCCAATATGCCTGTTTATATTCTGACCTGATATTCTGATAGTGAATGTATTTTGAGATTGTTCTTTGTGTCTTTCATTCTCATTACAAAGAACTAGTCCAGTGATGATGCCTGTAAATCTCTTAGCCAATCTGAGGACAAAGAAACTAGCTTGGCTGAAGAAAAATAGACCTGTCTATCTGAATGTTGTGAAATATTCTATTTAAGTGAATTTTAAACCTATTGGGCCACACATATTATAATCTACCTCTGAGTTTGTGAAATTCAAGAACTCTAAAGTGTTCCATCTCAAATTTTCCCTATTTTATGGGTAACTATGGATAAGTCATTTAACCTCTGGTTTTTCTCATTTCTAAAATGACATGAGCAAAATATCCTAAGAGAATTGAACGTGATAGCATATATAGAGTACTTCACACAGAGCCATATTAAGTAATCAATAATTATTAGCAATTATTACCTTTCAGAAAAGCATTTTTTAAAAATGTGAAACCAATTATCATAGTTTCCCTTATTCGCAGTTTTGCTTCCAAGGCCTCAGTTACCTCTGATAAGTGCAGTCTGAAAATACTAAATGGAAAACTCCAGAAACAAACCCTTCACAAGTTTTAAATTTCCCACAGTTCTGAGCAGAGTGATGGACTCTTTCATTGTCTGGCTCCAACCTGCTTGGGACATGAATCATCCATTTGTCCATATCTCTGTCCATTAACTACTTAGAAGCCACCATCTGGTTATTAGAACAAGTGTTATGGTATGACAGTAAAGTTCAAGTCACCCCTATTTTACCAAATAATGGCCCCAGAGCATGAGAGTTGTGATCCTGGCAATTCACACTGTGGTTCCAGCCTGAAATATCCTCCATCTCACTGTTCATCTACATAAAGCTTATTTCTTACACATGCAATTCAGGTCCCACTGCTTGCCTCACAATAAAGTATTTTGTGTGTGAGAGAGACCATATTCAAAAAGTAATAGTACTTTTTATTACTATTGTTACAGTATTTAGTTATAATTTTTTATTAATAGCTTGTTATTATTGTCAGTCTCTTACAGTGTGTAATTTATAAGTTAAACATTATTGTAGGTATGTATGTATAGGAAAAAACATAGTCTACACAGGGTTTGGTACTCTCCACTGTTTCAGAAATCCACTGGAGGCCTTGAGATATATCCTCAGCAGATAAGAAACTACTGTACAATTCATGATAAGTGTGTAATTACTGATGACCACATTGAGTTTCAGTCTCTAAATTACTTTTAAACCATTATTTCAGTTACTCCAGTAGCAATAACTTGTCAATATCACTTTAGTTTGATGTAATCTTGATACAGTATGTACTAATGATCATTGACTCAAATTAACAATAGGATATGGAGATAATGTTTGGTTCAGTTCATGAAACTTTCATTGAAAACTGTACTGTGTTAAACATCTGTCATGGATTTTGACCTCAAGGAGATTGTAGGCAAGTAAACAGACACATGTGTAAATAATATAATTGCAGTATAGTGTCATATAAATATAGGCATAAGGAACGGGATTAGCACAGTTTATTATCTTGGGGAACGAAAATAACTTAGCAAAAGAGTGACATACAATTTAGGGTTTTTAGCTATTAATCTGTTGAATGTCATAATTAGACTTGTTTTATAGGGTTTTGTGGGTAGAAGTTGGAGAGAAAGTGCATTTGTAAAGTATGATTATCTAGGAAATGTGATGCATTCATAATGCTCTATTTCCAAAGTGCTAAAGCAAAAATCTGTAGTTAGGGCAATAAAAAGAATAAGACTTCAGGTCAAAAGGCAAGATCTAGACTAGCGCTGTCCATTATAAATGTCAACCACATATGTAAGTAAGTTTTCTAATAGCTAGATTAAAAATATGGATAAGCAAAATTAATTTTATAACATATTTTATTTAAGCCAATATATCTAAAATATTCCCAGGTGGTACAGTGGTAAAGAATCTGCCTGCCAATGCAGGAGACATGAGTTTGACCCCTGGGTTGGAAGGTCCCCTGGAGAAGGAAATAGCAGCACAATCCAGTATTCTTGCCTGGAAAATTCTATGGATATAGGAGTCTGGCAGGCTACAGTCCATGGGGTTCCAAAGAGCTGAACACAATTGAGATCACACAGAGAAATCTAAAATATTACCATTTCAACTTGTTAATTCATATAAATAATGGGATCTTTTGCCCTTGTAACAATACAGAGTCTTAAAAATCCATATGTATGTAGCATTTACAGCACATTTCAAATTGAACAAGTCATATTTCAAGAACTTAATAGTCATATGAGGTTAATGACCTCTATGTTGAAGAGTACAGGACAGACTCAGACAATGAAGAGCTTGAACACCCTATTGAAGAATTTAGACTATTGACCTTTATTAATATGTAAAGTCTATTCATCTGATCAGTGTTAGAATTATATTTTCTCTAGTTATTGAGGATTTTGATGGCTAGCAAAAATATTTGTCCAAGAGACATGAAACTAACTATTTGCATTCTGCTGTTGATCAATCAACACTAGTCAGAAAAGAAGAAAAGACAAAGTCATACTTAAGGACAAAATGGGAGTTTTACTCCAGTTCTCCATAGAGGACACAGGGAGCTTGGCTGGGCTTCGTGTATGTGTTTGTGTGTGTGTGTGTTAGTTGCTCAGTTATGTCTGACTCTTTGCAACCCTATGGATTGTAGCCCACCAGACTCTATCCATGGGATTCTCTAGGCAAGAATACCAGAATGGGTTGCCATTCCTTTCTCCAGGGAATCTTCCCCACCTAGCAATTGAACCTGGGTCTCCTGCATTGTTGGGACCTCATGGAGATTACCAAAACCAAGTCATCCTGATCTAGAAGTAAAGCAGCCTCAAAGGTCAGTTTAAGTACTTCCACATCAGAACTCAGACTTAGATCTTACTGTTCTACAATGAGAAGATAGGCACACACACTAACAGGAAGTGCTGATTGTGAAAGACAGTCGGTATTTGTGGCGAGGAGTGAGCTCTTTTTAGGTTGTTGTTAGAGTCCTAGTGAGAAAGTGAGTCCTAGTGAGTCTCAAGTGAGAAAGATTAATATCTTAAATGAGAAAAATACTAGAGTCCCCCTGATAGCTTATCATTTAACCCATTTGTCCCAGACCACTTAACTCTTCAGTCCTAATGTGTGGAGAGAAAAGTAGTTCTAATAACCACACCATGTGTCTTTCAACTTGTTACCTAACATGATGGCTTCTACCTTAGCACAACGGCCAATAAATTGTCATTAGTTAGACACCGTGAAGTATAGTGCCTGTGCTCACAGAGATGGGATTTCTTGACCCATTTCTGTGAAAGAAGTGATGAGCTCTTCATGAAGGATGTTTAAACTCCACCCTAGGGACCAATGTAAGTTTCTAGACATATTTCTGAATAGTCAAATAATTTAGAATTAAATATTTCTTGGCTTCAAAGGGTGAGAGAAGCATTATTTTTTTTTTTTTAATTTTGTTTTACCAAATGTTGTAGCATACTGGTTATAAGCTGGGAAGGCCATACATCTCGTTTGGCATGTAATAGTTTTAGTTAATTCCAATGCTGGCCCCACCTCCCCCAGTATTCTATTTAGTTTTTCATTTATCACATTAAAAATAGTAAGTTATTACTAGTAGTTGCATTAAAATAAACCAGAATGAAGTTATTATTCTTTGACTTTATACTTCTAGCTTCTGTCATAGTTCCATCTAGTAATGTTTGATATACATGTATAGTAAATACAATTTTTAGCTTTAACAGGTCATGAAATCTTAAAGAACAGCAGTAACCCTTTCCTACCCCAAACCTTTACAGAATTAATCAAACGTATCTCTCTGAGTTATTGTCTGGTAGGTAATTGCTGATAAACTGAAGTGTGTGTTGATAGGAAAAACTAGAGAGCAGTATATTTTTCTGGTTTTATTTGATAATGGAAAAAAGCACTTTGTAGCTTATGCCAGCCACTTTGTGCTAAAGCCAGTTGCGCTGTGACCTGTGTCACTGGCCTCAATATGCACGAGGCCTCCAGGCAAGCAGTTAGCAGAATCAGTGGAAAATTATAGGCTACTTGTATGTGAAATATGTACAGGATATAGAGGATGAGGAGTTCAGCCATAGAGTTTATAGACAACAGTATGAAATATAGTAGTTTTGTAATGTTAACCTACATTATTTGTTTTTTTTTTTTTAAATCATTTTGAAAGATACTATTTAAAGCAGTAATGAGCTCAAAAATTGAAAATGCTGGAAAAATAAAAAAGGAGTACTATATTTGCTCTTCTCAAGAAAGTCGATTAATGCTAAATTGAAAAATAATTTGTCAACATTTACTGTTCTTTGAGGGTTGTGGTGATGTCAGTGAACACAAGAAACAAATCTGCTGAATAAGCCTTTGCATCTACTTCAAAAGTTAATAATTATTTTAAGATTTCCAAGAGAATAATTTTACACATGGAGCTGCAGGAAGTACATTTTGTATCACAATATTATTTTTCATTTTGATCAAAGAGTTGTTTTTATAAATGTCACTAATTTTTAATTTTAGGTTTTCTTGTGTGTGTTTGAAAAGCATTAGCATATCAGTTCTATTAGAGGAAATATTTGGCAGCATTAAATGATGTCAGTATTATTTCAGTCATCTGATTCCAAAGAGGAAATAAATCCCTAAAATAAATCAATTTTTAATTCAATTCATAGAGTCCAAGTAATATTTTAAAACTTCGTTTAATACAAGGTGAAATATGTGGCGATTATGTAGATGCTGGGCCTTCCAGATGGTGCTGGTGGTAAAGAACCCACCTGCCAATGCAGATGACACAAGAGATACTCATTCGATCCCTGGGTTGGGAAGATCCCCTGGAGGATCTCTGTGCCTGGAGAATCCCATTGACAGAGGAGCCTGGTGGGTTATAGTCCATAGCGTTACAAAGAGTCGGACATGGCTGAAGTGAATTAGAACGCACATGTAGATGCTATTGCTAAGTTTTGAAAATGAAAACTTCTAAATTTTGATTGTGTTTGTTTTGAATTTTGGGAAACTTTAACTAATGAGTAGAGTGCCAAAATTTTTCAAAATTTGAAGTTTTAGTCAATTGAAGTTATTGAGAAAAAACTAACAGGAATATATTGAAATATATCCTTACAAAAACAAGGAGGGATGGAATCAATTAAGCACAGGGGGCAAAGTATACGATTTAATAGTAAAATTACATAATTATGCTCTGTGATATATCTTGACTTTGGGGAAAATGTATGAATAGAGCTCATAGTTTTAATTGGATTCATGTCTATTCTGAAAAAGTCTTTTGTGGTAACTAAATTTTGCTAAATATTCAAATTAGTAAAAATAAAAATAATTTAATGATTTTTAGACTCGTAAACATATTTTTAAAAAATTCTTTGAATGAAGGTATGTGTGATAATATTTGAGCTAAAATTTTTATGCATTTTAACTAAAAATTGAGTTGAGGATATTCTTTTTGCAAAATTTGCTCTGCGTTTGCCAGATATCTCAGTGCCTATTGTGAATAAATTTACAATAAAAACACTTATGCTCTATATAGAGAGTCAATTGAAGATGTCAACAGACAATTTCAAACTCATTAACCATAAAATGGGTATATCTTTCCTTTTCTCCTTTGCTTTTCACTTCCCGTCTTTACACAGCTATTTGTAAGGCCTCCTCAGACAGCCATTTTGCTTTTTACATTTCTTTTTCTTCGGGATGGTCTTGATTCCTGTTTACTGTACAATGTCGTGAACCTCCATTCATAGTTCATCCGGCACTCTTGTCTATCAGATCTAGTCCCTTAAATCTATTTCTCACTTCCACTGTATAGTCATAAGGGATTTGATTTAGGTCATACCTGAATGGTCTAGCGGTTTTCTCCACTTTCTTCAATTTAAGTCTGAATTTGGCAATAAGGAGTTCATGATCCAAGCCACAGTCAGCTCCCGGTCTTGTTTTTGCTGACTGTATAGAGCTTCTCCATCTTTGGCTGCAAAGAATATAACAATCTGATTTCGGTGTCAACCATCTGATGATGTCCATGTGTAGAGTCTTCTCTTGTTTTGTTGGAATAGGGTGTTTGCTATGACCAGTGTGTTCTCTTGGCAGAACTCTATTAGCCTTTGCCCTACTTCATTCTGTACTCCAAGGCCAAATTTGCCTGTTACTCCAGGTGTTTCTTGGAGAAGGCAATGGCACCCCACTCCAGTATTCTTGCCTGGAAAATCCCATGGACGGAGGAGCCTGGTAGGCTGCAGTCCATGAGGTCGCTAAGAGTCGGACATGACTGAGCGACTTCACTTTCACTTTTCACTCTCATGCATTGGAGAAGGAAATGGCAACCTTCTCCAGTATTCTTGCCTGGACAATCCCAGGGATGGGGGAGCCTGGTGGGCTGCCGTCTATGGGGTCGCACAGAGTCGGACACGACTGAAGTGACTTAGCAGCTTAGGTGTTTCTTGACTTCCTACTTTTGTATTCCAGTCCCCTATAATAAAAAGGACATCTTTTTGGGGTGTTAGTTCTAGAAGGTCTTGTCAGTCTTCATAGAACTGTTCAACTTCAGCTTCTTCAGCATTACTGGTTGGGGCATAGACTTGAGTTACCGTGATATTGAATGGTTTGCCTTGGAAACGAACAGAGATCATTCTGTCATTTTTGAGATTGCATCCAAGTACTGCATTTCAGACTCTTTTGTTGACCATGATGGCTACTCCATTTCTTCTAAGGGGTTCCTGCCCACAGTTGTAGATATAATGGTCATCTGAATTAAATTCACCCCTTCCAGTCCATTATAGTTCACTGATTCCTGGAGTGTCGATGTTCACTCTTGTCATCTCCTGTTTGACCACTTCCAATTTGCCTTGATTCATGGACCTAACATTCCAGGTTCCTATGCAATATTGTTTTTTACAACATTGAATCTTGCTTCTATCACCAGTGAGTGAAGTGAGTGAAGTGAGTGAAGTCGCTCAGTCGTGTCCGACTCTTTGCGACCCCATGAACTGTAGCCTATCAGGCTCCTCCATCCATGGGATTTTCCAGGCAACAGTGCTGGAGTGGATTGCCATTTCCTTCTCCAGGGGATCTTCCCGACCCAGGAATCGAACCCAGGTCTTCCACATTGCAGGCAGACGCTTTACTGTCTGAGCCACCCACCAGTACCATTCACAAATGTGTGTTGTTTTCGCTTTGGCTCCATCCCTTCATTCTTTCTGGAGTTATTTCTCCACTGATCTCCAGTAGCATATTGGGCACCTACTAACCTGGGGAGTCCATCTTTCAGTGTCCTATCATTTTCCCTTTTCATACTGTTCATGGGGTTCTCAAGGCAATAATACTGAAGTGGTTTGTCATTCCCTTCTCCAGTGGGAGAAGTTCATGAGAAATGCTGGGCTGTAGGAAGCACAAGCTAGAATCAGGATTGCCAGGAGAAATATCAATAACCTCAGATATGCAGACACCACCCTCATGGCACAAAGTGAAGAAGAACTAAAGAGCCTCTTGATGAAAGTGAAAGAGAAGAGTGAAAAAATTGGCTTAAAGCTCAACATTCAGAAAACTAAGATCATGCCATCCAGTCCCATCACTTCATGGCAGATAGGTTAGGAAACAGTGTCAGACTTTATTTTTCTGGACTCCAAAATCACTGCAGATGGCGATTGCAGTAATAAAATTAAAAGATGCTTACTCCTTGGAAGGAAAGTTATGACCAACCTAGATAGCATATTCAAAAGCAGAGACATTACTTTGCCAACAAAGGTCCATCTAGTCAAGGCTATGGTTTTTCCAGTGGTCATGTATGGATGTGAGAGTTGGACTATAAAGAAAGCTGAGCACTGAAGAAGTGATGCTTTTGAACTGTGGTGTTGGAGAAGACTCTTGAGAGTCCCTTGGACTGCAAGGAAATCCAACCAGTCCATCAAAAAGGAGATCAGTCCTGGGTGTTCATTGAAAGGACTGATCTTGAGGCTGAAACTCCAATACCTTGGCCACCTCATGCGAGGAGTTGACTCATTGGAAAAGACCCTGATGCTGGGAGGGATTGGGGGCAGGAGGAAAAGGGGACGACAGAGGATGAGATGGCTGGATGGCATCATCGACTTGATGGACAGGGGTTTGGGTGGACTCCAGGAGTTGGTGATGGACAGGGAGACCTGGTGTGCTGCAATTCATGGGATCACAGAGAGTCGGACACGAATGAGTGACTGAACTGAACTGACTGAACCATAAAATGAGTCATTGAGAAAGATTATACCAATTTAATGAAAAATTTAAAATGGTAAAACAGTATTAAAAATAAATTCTTAGGAAAAAAAATCCTAATGTTACATTGTTAAGAGAGAGCCAAGGAATTGACTCAGAAGCACTGACAAAGTGCCAAGATTATTCTGATTATATTTTTTAAAAATAAATTTTTGATTAATATAAATAGTATTTTGTTATAGTATTTACTATTTATATGAATATTTATAACATTTTATGTTACTTTCATTTTAGAAAATTTTATCAAATGCATCATTGTATGTCTATCAACATCATAAAACTATTTTTCTATAAAAAATATGTATACCATTGAACAGTTTTTATTACTTTCAGTGCATCCTTTCACTTTAAAAACTGTTCAAAAGACAAGAGAAATCTCTAGAGTCCAGCTTCCTGAGCCTAATATCATGTTCTGCCTCTCACTATGTTTGAGAATTTCAATAAACTATTTGAAGTGACTCCATTTCTTTATTTGTAAAAATGGAGATATAAAACACAAATTTCCTAGGGTTCTGAGGATTAAATTAGTGACTAATTGAATGTTATCATCATCATCACTATCCTCATTGTCTTCTAAAATTCTTATGAAGGTGGCATAATTTTATAACTTACTTGAAACTAATATCAGCAAAGGGTCCAGTGTATATGGCAAAAAGAGAGAGAGAAAGGAAAAGAATGTTAGGAAAAATAAGTTACAAATAAAATATGGAAAAATCATTTGGCACTTTTTATAACAGGTGTTTTTCAGAAATATTAGTGCTTTTATTTAAATGTGTAAATGGGGTTATTTTTTTCCTCTGTGTGTGCCAGATGAATGTTTTTATGTCAAAATTATCAATAACTATGATAGGTACATCTAATGCTGTAAGATAATTCTATACTCAAATTATTACTTTAAAGTATTGCTTATTAGAAAAAAGAAAAATAGCAAATCACACATGGCATTTCATAGTCTGGCTAAAAAAGGGGATTCCTTGAATAATAGAGACTTTGGGAGTAGTTACTCTTCCTGAAAGAGGCATATGATTATAGAAGTTATATGTCTTTCTTGTACATATTACAGTTAAATAAAAGAATCTTTTTAGTAGAAAGGAATACTTCCCAAATTTTTCCTTGTGTAGATGTCTCAATTCAAAGTAACTTTCTTTTCACTTAGTTCTATTTCTCTTTTTCTGTTAATAAATAAAATCGTATTTGTATTTTACAACTGCAATTAAAATTTACTAGTTTTATGTTTTATTTTACAAATCTAACTTACATGAGCTGAATTTTAGATTGAGGTCTTAATAAAAATCTTTAAATAATTAGTGTTCAAAGCAAAAGTATAAACAAAATTACTATTAATTAGAATGCTTACTTTATTCCTTTATGCTTGCTTTGCTTCAGCCCTATCTGACTCTCTGCAGCCCTATGGACTGTAGCCCACCAGGCTCCTCTGTCCATGGGATTCTCCAGGCAAGCATACTGGAGTGCGTTGTCATGCCCTCCTCCAGGGGATCTTCCCAACCCAAGGATTGAACCAGTGTCTCTTGTGTTGCCTGCATTGGCAGGCAGGTTCTTTACCACTAACGCCACCCGGGAAACATTCCTTTATGGACAGATACAAATTTGGACCTTAGCCATGAATTTTTATACAGAAGAGACAGTTTTAGAGAAACATAATACAAATTATTTCTAAATCTATAGTAAAATACAGCTTTCCCTGATAGAACTGCCAGACTGTGTGTGTGTGTGTGTGTGTGTGTGTGTGTGTGTGTGTGTGTGATATCCTGCCAAATTTGAATGTTAGAAAAACAACTTGTAATTTTTTGTTTAAATATGTTCCAAGTATTGAATGGGACATATTCATATTAAAACATTGTTTATCTGAAATTTAAATTTAACTGGCCTTCTTGTATTTTTCTGACAACTCTACTTTCTTCATCCTGTAGATTTATGTATGTACATATATATATATATATATACACATACATACATACATACATATATGTGTGTATTTATTCAGATACTTTGGATTTCTTACTTGGAAATCTTTTTTTTTTCATTTGAAATATAAATTTAGAATGCTGTGTTAGTGTCAGGTATACAGTATCTGATTCAGTTATCTATATTTATATGTATGTATATATATATATATTTTTTTCCAGATTCTTTTCCAGTAAGGTTATTATATCATATGGAATATAGTTTCTTGTGCTATATAGTAGGTCCTTGGTGTTTGTCTATTTTAATATAGTAATGTGTATCTGTTAATTTCAAACTCCTAATTTATCCCCTGTACCCCTTTCGTCTTTGGTAGCCATAAGGTCATTTTCTATGTCTGTGAGTCTATTTCTGTTTTGTAAATTAGTTTATTTGTATCATTTTTTTAATGTTCCACAAACAGCTGATATTATATAATATTTATCTTTCTCTATCTGACTTTACTTAGTATGATAATCTATAAGCCCATCCAATGTGCTGCAAATAGCATTATTTCATTCTTTTTTGTGACTGAGTAATATTCCATCGTATTTATTAATATATACCACATCTGTCAATAGACATTTAGGTTATTTCCATGGCTTGGCTATTGTGAATAGTACTGCTGTGATCATAGGGGTGAGTATAACTTTTTGAATTATAGTTTTGTCCAGTTATATTTCCAGGAATGGGATTACTGATTCACATGGAAAATCTGTTTCTAGGTTTTTGAGGAACCTCCCTATTGTTCTTTATAATGGCTGCACTGATTTACATTCCCACCAAAAGTGTAGGAGGGGATGGTTCCCTTTTCTACACCCTATATCAGTTCAGTTCAGTTTAGTTCAGTCGCTCAGTTGTGTCCGACTCTTTGCGACCCCAAGAATCACAGCACGCCAGGCCTCACTGTCCATCACCAACTCCTGGAGTTCACTCAAACTCACGTCCATCGAGTCCGTGATGCCATCCCGCCATCTCATCCTGGGTCGTCTCCTTCTCCTCCTGCCCCCAATCCCTCCCAGCATCAGAGTCTTTTCCAATGAGTCAACTCTTCGCATGAGGTGGGCAAAATACTGGAGTTTCAGCTTTAGCATCATTCCTTCCAAAGAAATCCCTGATAACCCTGTATGTGAGATAGCAAAAGAGACACAGATGTATAGAACGGACTTTTGGACTCTGAGGGAGAGGGAGAGGGTGGGATGATTTGGGACAATGGCATTGAAACATGTATACTATCATGTAAGAAATGAATCACCGGACTCTGAGGGAGAGGGAGAGGGTGGGATGATTTGGGAGAATGGCACTGAAACATGTATACTATCATGTAAGAAACGAATCACCAGTCTATGTTCAATACAGGATACAGGATGCTTGGGGCTGGCGCATGGGGATGATCCAGAGAGATGATATGGGGTGGGAAGTGGGAGGGGGGTTCAGGTTTGGGAACTCATGTACACCCATGGCGGATTCATGTCCATGTATGGCAAAACCAATACAGTATTGTAAAGTAAAATAAAGTAAAAAAAAGAAAAAAAGAAATCCCAGGGCTGATCTCCTTCAGAAGGGACTGGTTGGATTTCCTTGCAGTCCAAGGGACTCTCAAGAGTCTTCTCCAACACCACAGTTCAAAAGCATCAATTCTTCGGTGCTCAGCCTTCTTCACAGTCCAACTCTCACATCCATACATGACCACTGGAAAAACCATAGCCTTGACTAGATGGACCTTTGTTGGCAAAGTAATGTCTCTGCTTTTCAATATGCTATCTAGGTTGTTCATAACTTTTCTTTCGAGGAGTAAGCGTCTTTTAATTTCATGGCTGCAGTCACCATCTGCAGTGATTTTGGAGCCCCCAAAAATAAAGTCTGACACTGTTTCCACTGCTTCCCCATCTATTTCCCATGAAGTGATGGCTATAGCATTTCTTATTTATAGACATTTTGATAATGGCTGTTCTGACCAGTGTGAGGTGATTGTACTTTTGATTGGCATTTCTCTCGTAATGAGTGATATTAAGCATCTTTTCATGTGTTTGTTGGTCATCTGTAGGTTTTCTTTGAAGAAATGTCTATTTAGGTCTTCTGCCCATGTTTTTATTGGGTTAATTTTTGTTTGTTTTCATTTTGATATTGAGCTATAGAAGCTGTTTGCATATTGCCGAAGTTAATTCCTTGTTGGTTACATTATTTGCAAATATTTTCTCCAGTCCATAGTTTGTTTTTTCTATTTTGTTTATGGTTTCCATTGTTGTGCAAAAGGTTTCAATTTAATTAGGTCACATGTTTATTTTTGCTTTTATTTCTATTACTCTAGGAGACAGACCCCAAAATATATTGCTATGATTTGTAAAAAAAAGTGTGCTCTAAGTTTTCCTAAAGTATTTGGTCTTACATTTAGGCCTTTAATCCATTTTGAGTTTATTTTTGTATATTGTGTTAGGAAATGTTTTAATTTCATATTTTTACATGTCACTATGCCAGCAATATTGGAAAACTCAGCAGTGGCCACAGCACTGGAAAAGAGATCAGTTTTCATTCCAATCTCAAAGAAAGGCAATGACAAAAATGGTGAAACTACCGCACAATTGGACTCATCTCACATGCTAGTAGGGTAATGCTCAAAATTCTCCAAGCCAAGCTTCAACAGTACATGAACCGTGAACTTCCAGATGTTCAAACTGGATTTAGAAAAGGCAGAGAAACCAGAGATCAGATTGCCAGCATCCGTTGGATCATTGAAAAACCAAGAGAGTTCCAGAAAAACATCTATATCTGCATTATTGACTATGCCAAAGCCTTTGATTGTATGGATCAAAATAAACTGTGGAAAATTCTGAAAGAGATGGGAATACCAGACTAACTGACCTGCCTCTTCAGAAATCTGTATGCAAGTCAGGAAGCAACAGTGAGAACTGGACGTGGAACAACAGACTGGTTCCAAATCAGAAAAGGAGTATGTCAAGGCTGTATATTGTCACCCTGCTTCTTTAACTTATATGCAGAGCATATCATGAGAAATACTGGGCTGGAGGAAACACAAGCTGGAATCAAGATTGCTGGGAGAAATATCAATAACCTCAGATATGCAGATGATACAACTCTTATGGCAGAAGGTGAAGGAAAATTAAAGAGCCTCTTGATGAAAGTGAAAGAGGAGAGTGAAAAAGTTGGCTTAAAACTCAACATTCAGAAAACTAAGATCATGGTATCTGGTCTCATCACTTCATAGCAAATAGATGGGAAAACTGCAAACAGTGACAGACTTTATTTTTCTGGGCTCCAAAATCACTGCAGATGGTGACTGTAGCCATGAAATTAAAAGACACTCGATCCTTGGAAGGAAAGTTATGACCAACCTAGACAGCCTAGTAAAGAGCAGAGACATTACTTTGCCAACAAAGGTCCGTCTAGTCAAGGCTATGGTTTTTCCAGTAGTCATGTATGGATGTGAGAGTTGAACTATAAAGAAAGCTGAGTGCCGAAGCATTGATGCTTTTGAACTGTGGTGTTGGAGAAGACTCTTGAGAGTCCCTTGGACTGCAAGGAGATACAACCAATCCATCCAAAAGGAGATCAGTTCTGAATATTCATTAGAAGGACTGATGTTGAAGCTGAAACACCAGTACTTTGGCTACTTCATGTGAATAACTGACTCATTTGAAAAGACCCTGATGCTGGGAAAGATTGAAGGTGGGAGGAGAAGGGGATGACAGAGGGTGAAATGGTTGGATGGCATCACTGACTCAATGGACATGAATTTGTGTACACTCTGGTAGTTGGTGATGGACAGGGAGGCCTGATGTGCTGTAGTCCATGGGGTCGCGAAGAGTTGGACACGACTGAGCGACTGAACTGAACTGAACTGTCCAGTTTTCCAGTACCGCTTATTTAAAAGACTGTCTTTTCTTCATTGTACAATCTTGCTTCCTTTGCTGTAGATTAATTGACCATAAGTGTGTGGATTTATTCCTGGGCTTTCTATCCTTTTCCATAGTTCTATGTGGCTGTTTTTGTGCTAGCACCATACTGTCTTGATTACTGTAGCTTTGTGTCACAGTTGGAAGTCATGGAGTAATTCCTCCAGCTCTCTTTTTCTTTCCTCAGATTACTTTGGCCATTCAAGGTCTTTTGTGTTTCCACACTAATTTTAAAATAATTTGTTCTAATTCTGTAAAAAATATCATTGGTAATTTGGTAGAAACTGCATGACATCTATAGATTGCCTTGAATATTATGGTCATTTTAACAATATTGATTCTTACAAATCAAAAACACTATATTTCTTTCCATCTTCTGTTTCTTTCATCAGTATCTTTAGAGTACAGGTCTTTTGCTTCCTTAGGTAGGTTTATTCCTAAGTATTATATTCTTTTTGATGTGATGGTAAATGAGACTGTTTTCTTAATTTCTCTTCCTGATATTTAGTTGTTAGTGTATGAAAAAAAATTTAGATATAATGTAATAATCTCCATATACACACCTCCAAGGTTACTTTAGACCAGCATCTAATACTTGTAAAAAAAGAAAAGAAGAAGAAGTAGATGAGTTAGAGAGATTGAGAAACACAAGCTAGTATTTATGGACTGCAAAATCTGTCCTATAGAATTTTTTAAACAGTTTCAAAGATTGTAGGTTAATAAGCTTAGAAATCTACTCTAGGAGAAGAAAATAGACACATTATTTTGTTGAGAATATAAAGTCAAAGAAAGCCTCTATAAGCTAATGCTGAATTGAAATTCTTTGGAATTTGGTAGAATATTCTTTTAACAAAATCAAAGTGTGAAAAATGTGTAAATTTCTATTTATAAGAAATAATAGTAGAAGAAAGTGAAGAAAATCATATAGTGGTATTTTTTTGTTATACTTTTCCAATTCCCTCATGATTAAGTGCATTTATACTTTCAATTGATGAGTATATAGTATGTTTATATAATAATAAATTTAATTGCTAACGGAAATTTGGATGCCATTGATAAAAGCAACTTGAGCAGTTTTCAAATGAGCATCTGATAGAGTATTCATTTCAAATAAAGGTTAATTCAGAATTCATGAATTTAATCAACACAGTAATGTTTGTAAGCATAAAAATACAGCCTCTAAAATTATGAAAATAAATTTTTTATCTCTTGAACTTGGTATGATTATCCACCTAACAAAATAGAATCCATTTTACATAAAATTGGAAAGGACTTCAGTATTGCTTTATTTTTATCTTTTTTAATTAATTAATTTTTAATTGAAGGATAATTGTATTACACAATTTTGTTGTTTTCTGTCAAACATCAACATGAATCAGCCATAGGTATACATATATCTCCTTCCTCTTGAATTTCCCTCCCATCTCTGTCTCCATCCCACCCCTCTAGGTTGATACAGAGCCCCTGTTTGAGTTCCCTGAGGCGTACAGCAAATTCCCATTGACTCTCTATTTTACATATGGAAATGTAAGTTTCCATGTTACTCTCTCCATACATCTCATCCTTTCCTTCCCACTCCCTGTGTCCGTAAGTCTGTTCTCTATGTCTGTTTCTCCATTGCTGCCTTGAAAATAAATACCATCTTTCTAGATTATTTTGATTTCTTTTATATAAATCTTATAACTTTCTTTATCAGTATTATAATTTTAGAAAACTAAAACATTAAAATATACTACATTTCTAGTAACAGTAATCATCAAATATATTTCAAAATGCCTTGGAAAGATACATATTTGATATATATGATGAAGACTATTGAAGCATTTTCAGAATTACAAAAGAAGACAAAAATAATAAATATACCTCACTGTAATACAAAAAGCATAGGAACTAAATACTGGGGATATCATTAAGCTATGATAAGTTATTACAATAAGTCATAAATTCTAATCATTGAAAAAATTCAGCAGATATTTGGATGGTTGCTTATTTTGTTTGCCCAAGCTTCACAGGATGTTCTACTATTCTACAATTCATCTGAGAGAACTGCATGGTGAAAACAAAAAAAACATAGTTTTTGAAAAAATGTTTAATGAGGTAGATCAGTTTCAGTTCAGTCGCTCAGTCTTATCTGACTCTTTGCAATCCCATGAACTGCAGCACATCAGGCCTCCCTGTCCATCTCCAACTCCTGGAGTTTACTCAAACTCATGTCCATTGAGTTAGTGATGCCATCCAACCATCCTATCCTCTGCTGTCCCCTTCTCCTCCCCCCTTCAATCTTTCCCAGCATCAGGGTCTTTTCAAATGAGTCAGCTCTTCGCATCAGGTAGCCAGAGGATTGGAGTTTCAGCCTCAGTATCAGTCCTTCCAATGATAACTCAGGACTGATCTCATTTTGGATAGACTGGTTGGATCCCTTTGCAGTCCAAGGGACTCACAAGACACTTCTCCAACACCACAGTTCAAAAGCATCAATGCTTTGGCACTCAGCTTTCTTCACAGTCCAACTCTCTCATCCATACATGACTACTGGAAAAACCATAGCCGTGACTAGATGGACCTTTGTTGGCAAAGTAACGTCTCTGCTTTTTAATATGCTATCTAGGTTGGTCATAACTTTCATTCCAAGGAGTAAGCGTCTTTTAATTTCATGGCTGCAGTCACCATCTGCAGTGATTTTGGAGCCCCCAAAAATAGTCTGTCACTGTTTGCACTGTTTCTCCATCTATTTTCCATGAAGAGATGGGACCGGATACCATGATCTTTGTTTTGAGCTTTAAGCCAACTTTTTCACTCTCCTCTTTCACCTTCATCAAGAGGCTCTTTAGTTCTTCTTCACTTTCTGCCATGAGGGTGGTGTCATCTACATATCTGAGGTTATCGATATTTCTCCCAGCAATCTTGCTTCCAGCCCAGCGTTTCTCTTGATGTACTCTGCACATAAGTTAAAGAAACAGGGTGACAATATACAGCCTTCACGCACACCTTTTCCTATTTGGAACCAGTCTGTTGTTTCATGTCCAGTTCTACCTGTTGCCTCCTGACCTGCATACAGATTTCTCAAGAGGCAGGTCAGGTGGTCTGGTATTCCCATCTCTTTCAGAATTTTCCACAGTTTATTGTGATCCACACAGTCAAAGGCTTTGGCATAGTCAATAAACAGAAATAGATGTTTTTCTGGAACTCTCTTGCTTTTTCGATGATCCAGCAGATGCTGGCAATTTGATCTCTGGTTCCTCTGCCTTTTCTAAATCCAGCTTGAACATCTGGAAGTTCACAGTTCATGTATTGCTGAAGCCTGTCTTGGAGAATTTTGAGCATTACTTTGCTAGTGTGTGAGATGAGTGCAGTTGTGCAGTAGTTTGAGCATTCTTTGGCATTGCCTTTCTTTGGGATTGGAATGAAAACTGACCTTTTCCAGTCCTGTGGCCACTGCTGAGTTTTCCAAATGTGCTGGCATATTGAGTGCAGCACTTTCACAGCATCATCTTTGAGGATTTGAAATAGCTCACCTGGAATTCCATCACGTCCAGTAGCTTTGTTCATAGTGATGCTTCCTAAGGCCAAATTGCCTTCACATTCCAGGATGTCTGGCTCTAGCTAAGTGATCACACCATCATGATTATCTGGGTTGTGAAGGTCTTTTTTGTACAGTTCTTCTATGTATTCTTGACATCACTTCTTAATATCTTCTGCTTCTGTTAGGTCCATACCATTTCTGTCCTTTATTGTGCCCCTCTTGGCATGAAATGTTCCTTGATATCTCTAATTTTCTTAAAGAGATCTCTAGTCTTTCCCATTCTATTGTTTTCCTCTATTTCTTTGCACTGTGAGGAAGGCTTTCTTATCTCTCCTTGCTATTCTTTGAAACATTTCATTCAGATAGGTATATCTTCCTTTTCTCCTTTGCCTTTAGTGTCTCTTCTTTTCACAGCTGTTTGTAAGGCCTCCTCAGACAGCCATTTTGCTTTTTTTGCATTTCTTTTTCTTGGGGATGGTCTTGCTTTCTGTCTCCTGTACAATGTCAGCTTTAATGAGGTAAAGTTGACCTTATTACACATTGCAACAAATGAAAGTTCAGTAATAAAGATAATAATGCAAGAACTGAGTATATGTTCACATTTCATCCAAAAACTGAAAAAGAAAATGTAATTTAAATAAATAATTTATTATTTTAGGGAAAAACTTTGGATAACTACTGTTCTTCACTGTATGTAACAAAATAAAATCAGAGTTATTATTTACGTCCTAATTTTTATGAAATAATCTAGATGGAAATGGCAGTAATGATCTTACATTAAAAAGAGTTTCTCAGTTAATGATATATCAAAAACATAGCATATAGTTTATTATCTAATAAAATTGCAGTACATTAAATGGTTATAAATATATATACATAAGACATAATTCAAAAATAAATAGCATACACAAAATGAATATACATGACCTAAATAAAATATATATGAATATGAAAATAAGAATGCATAAATGGTTAATAAAATAATACAGTAAAAACAAATTTAAAACAAAGATGAACAATGTAATAAATCATAATGCACAAAATAAATGATATACATAAAGCATTTGCGTTGCTTAAACAACTGATCCCAAAGACAGAATATTGGTAGAATATTTGCAATAACTTTGGTAGGGACCCAACACCCTTAGAAACAAAGATCCTTTAAAACTGAAATGAAAATCACCAAGAATTTTATATAAAACTTGGCAAAAAGTACAAATAGACACTTCATATGAAAAAATTAACACATAATATGTTAAATATAATATGCAACCTAAAATTTAAACAACATAGTGCCTTTTCCCATGGCCTAGGATTGTTGACAGTGGATTAAAAGAGGTAATCTTCCATATTACTTGTGGGATTTTAAGTTGATGTAAACTTTTTGGAAAATGTTGATCATTTTATTGAGACTTAAATATTCATACATTTTGGGTAAGTTCATTTCTTCTAGTATTTTATTCTAAACAAAGCATCAATCAATCAGATATGCCAATATATGTTTACATAAGAGATTTTCATGACAATTTTCAAAACAATACCCCAAATTGAAAATGACCTAATTCTCCAATGAAAGGGAAATAATGAAGTAAATGACAATATCTATAAAACATATTTTGAAGCAACTAAAAGAGTGCTTTCAAAATTATTTAATAAAATGGAGAAAAAAGTCATGTTTAATTAGCAGTCAAAACAACAATTCAACCAGTGTCTTAAACTATTAAGGTCAGGTCCAGCCCTCCACTAAGAATTAGAATTCCAAGGTTTGTTCTTCTTTTCCTAATGCTTCACACTAGCAATAAGACTTATCCATTAGAGCTCGAAAAAGACAAGCAGGTACCAGGGCAGAACTTGGAATTCATGTTTCAAGGACTATGAAGCAAGAGAAGTTTTGGAATGCTATCAGTGACCTCAAAATGAAAACAATCAACTTTTGTGTGTTGTCAAACTTAAATTTACAGGTAATTTTGCATTTAATAAAGACAAGAGGGAGATCGCTAAGCATTACATTTTGAAGTCCTCACATATCTCTGAGTCATTTAAAAATATTCTATGGGAAAAAAAAAAAGACTTTTTCTCAAACACTTTCTCTAGAAAGCTTGAGTGTTTATAGAGAGCTGCTGGCCTGGATTGTGTTGTTATTCATATGGGCCTCCCTTCTGCTGATTGATGATGCACGTGCATTTAGCATTTGGCAGATTTCTCTTTGGTTTTTAAGGGGACGACCTAGCATCCCCAAATACACTGATTTTATATGTAAATACTGAAGTAATTGTTCTGGGAATGAGGCAGACACTTCAGAGTCTCTTAGATTTCCTTATATTCCACTATTTTATTTACTAAGATTATGGTAACTCTGCCAATACCCTTTGGCAAATAGCTAATTAACAATGAATGAGGATTGTCAATTGAGATATTTTTATGTAAGCAAACAGAACAATTTGAGGCAACATCATTTATTATACAACATATGTCTCAATTATTAAAATTTCATGTGATATAGTGCATGAAGATTTTCTAGAATAAACAGCAATGTTTAGAAATTAAAGCCTTTATATAGTGTGTTAATAAATTCTGGGAGCAGCTCAGAATTTCCTATCAAAATCGATAGGATATTCAAGTCAAATAAGAGCATTTTAGAGAAGGACAAAGGATTAACCTTAAATGTGAAAAATCATAAATACATTTAAACCATTTTATTGACATTGTAATAACCCGAATTTAATTCAGAATGGCCTTGGTTATATTCTTAGTGAGATGCTATCAAAGAGAACATGATGACTACAGCTTGTTCAGACTACAGGAGTATGAGTCATGAAAACTGCCTGTAAAATTCTCAGGTCCTTAGATCTATCTTTTTATGTTTGGTATTCCAAAGACATCCCTTCAGTTATTTTTTCTTTGAGATATGATTCATATACCATAACATTGATACCTTTTTAGTGACTTTAGTGTATCCACAGTGTTGAGTACATCACCACTTTAATTTTAATTTCAGAACATTTTCACCATCCCTCAAAGAAAGCCCACACCCGTTAACAGTCACTCCCCATTACCTAAGGGAATTAATTCTGAAATTAGGACTAGTCATTTTGTTTCTTTGATCAAAAAAGGCAATTACAGAACTTTTGAATTGAAAATAATTCTTGATTTTTTAAAAGCAATTCTTGCCCCAGGTGAGCTAGGACTTCAGTCTATTGCCACCAAAATGCCATTAAAATAATTGCATCATCAAAAATGGCTACAAGAGAAAAGATGTTTTTCTATTTTGTGGACATTTTCCAAAATGTCTGTAAAAACTTTGTCCATATTTGCAGTTTCTAAATAGACTTCTCTCTCTGTATCCTGTTGGGTATTGGTTTCCCCCAATCCACATCACTTTCTCCCTTCTCAAACCCAGGTAGCAAAATCTGAGTGCTCAATCCCCTTATATAAAATGTGTAATATAGTCAGCTTGCTGTATCTGGGAATCAGGTATGTTCCTGAGAAGATCAAAACAGATAAGCATGGAGTTTAAGTATCTCTGAGACGGAATTAGGCACATAGACTCTGACCTTTCTAGGTGGGGCTAAGGAAGCAAATTGTGTTTTTACCTTGCACGTCTAACAGTACAAGGACCAGGCTTGTTTTATAGTAGTGTATAGTAGTTTTATATAGTATATGTAGTTTTATGTAGTGTATAGTCAGGGCTGAATTGACATGGAGGAATAGATAGCCTCAGTGCAAGTAATGTATGTTTCTGAAATCATTGTTGCTGTGGACATCTTTTGTCCTTTGTTGTCAGTCTCTTAAAATAAATTAAGGATTTTGTTCCCTTGAAAAAAGAAAGTTGTAATTCATGTTTCATGTAAATTAGCAAAAGAGTTTCTGCCAAAGGCTGAGTATCTGAAATATTGCAGTAAAAAGACCTAAATCAATAAAGGACAAAAAGTTACAATCAAATAAATAATAAAAGAAAATATTTAAATATATCTGGCAATGCCATATTTTACTGTAAGAGTCAAGTTAGAGGTTGAAACAGAGCTTTGAAGAGAGATATATGTTCCAATATCCATCAGTTTTTCATATATGATGTTTTTATATATACAGTATGTTTTTAATAAGAGATATGGGTAAAATTGCAGAAGAATCAATGCTTTTGAACTGTGGTGTTGGAGACTCTTGAGAGTCCCTTGGACTGCGAGGAGATCCAACCAGTCCATCTTAAAGGAGATCAGTCCTGGGTGTTCATTGGAAGGACTGATGTTGAAGCTGAAACTCCAATACTTTGGCCACCTGATGTGAAGAGTTGACTCATTGAAAAAGACCCTGATGCTGGGAAAGATTGAGGGCAGGAGGAGAAGGGGACGACAGAGGATGAGATGGTTGGATGGCATCACCGACTCGATAGACATGGGTTTGAGTGGACTCTGGAAGTTGATGATGGACAGGGAGGCCTGGTGTGCTGTGGTTCATGGGGTCGCAAAGAGTCAGACACGACTGAGCAACTGAACTGAACTGATGGGTAAAATCAGAAAAGGAAGCAAATAAGTTACCAACACTCCTAGTATTAATGCAAACTGCAATTTGTATTTTGGCATATTTATCTTGTTCATTTCTGTGCAAAATATTATATGTTTGTTTATAATTTATTCTTTGCTGTGGTTCAGATGTACAGAATATTTCATGATACTTTTAAACTAGATTTAGCAAGTGTTAAATTTTGCCTCATTTGCTGTATCATATTCTCTCTTCACACATGTGCACATACACACACATCTATTTATGTATAATTATTTGTAGCCACATTCATATATAAGCATATTTTTTCAGAATCACTTGACAGCCAATGAGAGGCATGATATCTTTACCCCTCAGTTCAGTTCAGTCACTCAGTTGTGTCTGACTCTTTGCGACCCCATGTATCGCAGCACGCCAGGCCTCCCTGTCCATCACCAACTCCCGGAGTTCACCCAAACTCATGTGCATTGAGTCGGTGATGCCATCCAGCCACCTAATCCTGGGTTGTCCCCTTCTCCTCCTACCCCCAATCCCTCCCAGCATCGGGGTCTTCTCCAATGAGTCAACTCTTCGCATGAGCTGGCCAAAGTATTGGAGTTTCAGCCTCAGCATCAGTCCTTCCAATGAATACCCAGAACTGGTCTCCTTTAGGATGGACTGGTTGGATCTCCTGCTGTCCAAGGGACTCTCAAGAGTCTTCTCCAACACCACAGTTCAAAAGCGTCAATTTTTCGGCGCTCAGCTTTCTTTACAGTCCAACTCTCACATCCATACATGACGAGTGGAAAAACCATAACCTTGACTAGATGGACCTTTGTTGACAAAGTAATATCTTTGCTTTTTAATATGCTGTTTAGGTTGGTCATAACTTTCCTTCTAAGGAGTAAGCGTTTTTTAATTTCATGGCTGCAGTCACCATCCGCAGTGATTTTGGAGCCTCCAAAAATAAAGTCTGACACTGTTTCCACTGTTTCCCATCTATTTCCCATGAAGTGATGGGACCAGATGCCATGATCTTTGTTTTCTGAATGTTGACCTTTAAGCCAACTTTTTCGCTCTCCTCTTTCACTTTCATCAAGAGGCTTTTTAGTTCCTCTTCACTTTCTGCCATAAGGGTGGTGTCATCTGCATATCTGAGGTTATTGATATTTCTCCCAGTAATCTTGATTCCAGCTTGTGCTTCTTCCAGCCCAGCATTTCTCATGATGTACTCTGCATAGAAGTTAAATAAGCAGGGTGACGATATACAGCCTTGACGTACTCCTTTTCCTATTTGGAACCATTCTGTTGTTCCATGTACAGTTCTAACTGCTGCTTCCTGACCTGCATATAGGTTTCTCAAGAGGCAGGTCATTACTCCTAAATATCTATAAAATTGAGAACTTGAACATTGTTAAAATATATTATCTAATCCACAGTACATATTTAAGTTTTGTCAGTTGTCCCCATGATATATTTTATAGTTTGTATCCCCTCAGCAATGTATCTAAACTAGATCATAGTTTCTATGTACTTACCTTACCTAGTTCATCTCCATTAATCTTAAAAAAACACCCAGGCTTTCTCTCTTTGTTGACCTTGACATTTTTAAGAGGTCAGAAAATGATAATGATAATGTCTTGTAGAATGTTCTGCACTTTGAGGTTTTCTGGTGTTTTCACATGATTCGCTTTGGGTCACACATTTTGGCTATTCCTAAGCAGCTCCTGTAAAGGAGTCTAATAAGAGTGTGTTCTCTAGTTGAAATAAATACAAAGATGGAAAGCATCCTTCGGGGCAGGTTTCACAGACTGAAGTAATTCCATAGGAAAGGTGATCATTGTGGAGAAGGAATGAAAAACCTCCTCTTTAGGTGTAAGTGTGGCTCTGAGGGAGGGAATTTCTAAATATTTTAGGAAGACAGCAATGTCTGAAAGAGTATTTCCCAAAATAGGAGACAGATGTCTCTAGGCATTCAGGTATGATGAGTGTCTCTAGAGATTCAGGTGTGATGAATGCACAGGGCCAGGACTGCACTGATGGTTTTGGATTTCACTGGCTGACCATATTAATGGTTAAATCTAAAGGACAAGTGGGACAGAGAATTTGGGAATACTCGGTGGGAAGCACACTCCTTCCCCACACCTTTCCTTCCAGATGGAGAAAGTTCCACTAGGATGAAACCCCTGTGTGCCCCTCATTTCCACATTTAACTGTCCCAGGGATGAAAGAATAATTGGTGACATTTGGATTATGGAACTGGCATAAATGTTTCTTTGTTCCCTGGGAGCAACCTTGTCCATAAAACAAGAGTTCTACTTTGCTCTTTCATGCTGTGAGGGTCTCAGAGACAGTTTCTGCCTTGTGGAGTGCACTGTATTAGTTCTGTCCTGGGTGTGGCTTCCCTAATTCTGAAAGTCAATGTTTGGAGTTCACTTCCTTAAAGATTTAAGCCACATCTTCACATTATTCTTAACTGGTTTGTTTTTTCTCATTTCTCAATTGGTTCAGTTCTTTTGTAGAGATGAGATTTTTATTATTGCCCAGGTAAATCCCATTTTTACTTGTTAGCACCCTAGGGCTGCATTCTGTGGAGTCTTGGTTACTGTCGTAACTCTAACTGCATCTTCTTTTAAAAATAATTTTGTTTATTTATGTTTGCTGTGTGCATGGGCTTCTCATTGTTGTGGCTTCTCGTTTCTCAGCGTGGGCTCTAGGGAGCACGGGCTCTAGGGAGCACAGGCTTCAGTAGTTAGCATGTGGGCTCAGTAGTTGTGGCTCCCAGGCTCTAGAGCACAGGCTTAATAGTTGTGGTGCAGTTGCTTAGTTGCCCCTCAGCATGGTATTTTCCCAGACTAGGCATCAAACCCATGTATTCTGCATTGGCAGATGGATTCTTTACCACTGAGTCACCACAGAAGCCCCCTAACTGCGTCTTATTTATTTCTTACTTGAGATTCTTATCCCATTATTTATTACAGTGACTATATATCTCTATGTTAATGATATAAAATACTTTACCATTGTGATGGTCTTGCTAAAAATCTACAGCATAGCATTGTTGAAACTGAAGCTCCCACCTGGTTTATGCTGTTGTTTGGCTGTGTATGAAAATAAAATTATTTTAATCTTTTTAAACACTTTATTTCTTCTTTATACAACTACTATTAAATTTTTCTGGTATTCATTTCACTTACATTTCATCCTAAGTTATAAAACATGCTTACATGGGGCTTTTATTCAATACACTAAAAACTTTTCTTGTACTATATAATTTAAATCTAATTATATCCATGCATTTAAAACATTAATTACAGCAATTGATCAGTGTAATATATTCTTCTCAAACTTCTGGCTTATCTCTTTATTTTCTGCCTATGTCTCTGCTTTCATTTATTAATTATTTTTTAAAACTGGGAAATGGTAGTGGTAGGCAAAGACATACAATGATAGGGCTTCCTTGCTTTTTATCAGTTTTATGAATTATACTCTAACAACTGAATGTATTCTCAGGATAGTCCATCACTGTATGATACTGACAAAATGCATTTGTGTATAAAGCAAGATACATAAGATATCCAATAATAAAAATAATGAGAATATTTCTTTTTTGAGAGAAATTTTAAAAGTTTTTGAGACCCTTGAAAAAGGTTTTTCGACCCTTTCAGTATACAGAAAGAGTCAAGCTCATCCATTGTAGATTAAATAGGCAAAATCATTTTGGAAAGCAATTTAGAGGCATATATTAAGATCTTTTAGCTCTGTTGGTAAAGAATCCACCTGCAATGCAGGAGACCCTAGTTCAATTCCTGAATCAGGAAGATCCCCTGGAGAAGGAAAAGGCAACCCACTCCAGTATTCTGGCCTGGAGAATTCCATGAACTATATAGTCCATGGGGTTGCAAAGAGTTGGACACGCCTAAGTGACTTGCTCCTACTTCACTCAGTTATTTCTGGAACATTATGCTAAAAAAGGCTTCCCAGGTTATACTAGTGGTAAAGAACCTACCTGCCAATGCAGGAGACATGAGACATGGGTTCGATCCAGGGTCATTAAGATCCCCTGGATGAGGGCATGGCAAGCCACTCCAGTATTCTTGCCTAGAGAATCCCCATGGACAGAGGAGCCTGGCAGACTACAGTCCATAGTGTTGAAAAGTGTCAGACACGACTGAAGCAACTTAGTATGCATGTGCTAATAAAGTGCTTTTAATTTTTAAAGACTTTATGCACAAAGATTTTTACAATAAAAAATGTAGAACATCTGAGCTTCTTAACAAAAATAATGGTAAAATAAAGCATGATATATAAACATAAGAAAATATATTAGAGTCATTAAATTATGTTAATAAGTCTCCTTTAATATGCAGGGTATATAAGCCATAATAATAAGAGGAAATTATGCATTTGTTATGATGACAACAATATAAAACTGAAAAAATCCAGATCTAGGAAATATAGAAATATTTACATGGAAATAAGACAAAATGTTTATACTGGCTGTCTTAGGTTGAATAAATATATTATTTTTCTTGAATTTTTAATCTTTCAATCACAGTTTCAATGACTATGGACTGTCATGTAAATATCATTCCTAATAAAACCCTTTGTATTTTAAAAGTTACTGTATAAGTAATAGTAAATGTAACAGATATCAAAATGATTATGTATGTGATTTCTTGGATTGATTTAATCCATGAATGTGCACAATGGAGTTAAATTAATTTATTAAGTTTGAAAGTAGAGAGAGATAACAGAGGGCTAAAAAAATCTAAGTTCTTATTTGATGCTTGTTTAGTAGGTGTTTCCCACAGGAGCATGAGAGAAACGATATGGATTCACTAGCTTTATTCTTCCTTGTGGATTTTTAAAAAATTACCTCTGCAGCTCAGGAATCTTTATGGTTGTAACTATAATCTTTTATTTGCCTCTGTTAAATCTTGTTTATAGCCTTTACATATATTTTTTTCTCTTGCTTTTTATGCCATTTCTTCTGTTAAATTCATTTTTCCCTTGAGGATTTCATTAGTCAGCCTCTTAGAGAAAGAATTGAAATAGCAAATAAAGGCCCAGAGGGGATGGTTTACAGTAATAAGAATTATTTTTCCTGCCATATGTGAAGGTGAGAATAATGTCCTTAAGTTCTACAACTTCTAAAACATGGCTGAACACAAATAATATGGTACAAATATTAAAATATTTGAGCTATCAGGGAAGTACTTTATATTCTTAAACTCTAGAGGTTATCTTTATATAATATAGTAATATATATGATAAAGTATATATATATGCACAGTTATATCTGATACATCTAATTGTTTATAGTATCAATATTATTATAGCATGTATATTTTTTTCTCAAACATTTTAATAAATATTTTATGTTTTTCCTCATGTCAAAGTACGTGGAACATCTTCATCATTCTTAAAAATTAAATTGTGCTCTATTATGAGAATGAGCTATAATTAGTTTCTTTAATTTTTATTGATAATTATTTAAATCATTCTTCAACTACTGCTTCTCTTATTATAAACAAAATCTTGCAATCACTATCTTAGTATATATGTCTTTGTTCTTATTATATTTTCAAAGTAGGAGCATTAAATATAATTTGGACATGGTTATCACTGACTTAAGCTTGTGTTATACAAGTAAAGGATAAACAATATATAAGTGACATTAGCAATAGGGCAATACACATTGATCTATGTTTAGAATTCCCTTACAGGAATTAGATCACAAGAAAATAGTGCAGTCAGATAAATAAGAAACATCACTCTATTCATCAACCAAGAGAATAATGGTAATGGTGATGCTGATAAATTTTAGTAAAAGCTTGTGATGTGCCAGTGAGTGAGTTAAACCATCTTACATAATTCCTACAAAAACTCTATTAAGAAAATAATATTAGTGTGCTTATTTGTAAATGAAGAAATTAGGTAAATTTATTTGACCCAGGTCACATAATGGAATCTATTTGCAGAGCAAGAATTCAGTTTCATTATATATAATCCCAGAGGAGATACCCCGTGTCCAAGGGCAAAGGAGAAGCCCTAGCAAGATGGTTCAGTTCAGTTGAGTCACTCAGTCATGTCCAACTCTTTGTGACCCCATGAACCGCAGCATGCCAGGCCTCCCTGTCCATCACCAGCTCCCGGAGTCCACCCAAACCCATGTCCATTGAGTCGGTGATGCCATCCAGCCATCTCATCCTCTGTCATCCCCTTCTGCTCTTGCCCTCAATCTTTCCCAGCATCAGGGTCTTTTCCAGTGAGTCAGCTCTTTGCATCAGATGGCCAAAGTAATGGAGTTTCAGCTTCAGCATCAGTCCTTCCAATGAACACCCAGGGCTGATCTCCTTTAGGATGGACTGGTTGGATCTCCTTGCAGTCCAAGGGACTCTCAAGAGGCTTCTCCAACACCACAGTTTAAAGGCGTCAATTCTTCTGTGCTCAGTATTCTTGCTTTGAGAACCCCATGAATAGTATGAAAAAAAAGCAAGACGGTAGGAGGGGCGAATTCACATTTAGAATAAAACCCCAGGCTCAGAGGGCTCAAACAAACCTTGTGCACCCCAGGACCCAGAGACCCCACAGAGACTGAGACAGAACTGTGTGTGCCTCCTGTGGGGGTACGGGTCAGCAGTGGACTGCCACAGGGGCAGGGCTCTGGGTGCAGCAGACTTGGGTATGGCTGGGTGCAGCAGACTTGCATAAGCCCTTTTGGAGGAGATAGCCATTAACGCCACCAAAGAGCTGCCAGAACTTACACAGGACTGGGAAATAGTCTATTGGAGGGCACAAACAGAAACTTATGTGGGCCAGGACCCAGGAGAAAGGAGCAGTGACCCCCATAGAAGACTGACCCAGACTTGCCCAGGAGTGTCCAGGAGTCTCCAGGGGAGGTGTGGCTTTGCAGTACTGAATGAAACAGGGCAAAAGCTAATAGAGTTTTGCCAAGAGAATACACTGGTCATTGCAAACACCCTCTTCCAACAACACAAGAGAAGACTATACACGTGGACATCACCAGATGGTCAATACCGAAATCATATTGATTATATTTTTTGCAGCCAAAGATGAAGAAGCTCTATACAGTCAGCTCTATACAGATCCAATCAGTCCATTCTGAGGGAGATCAGCCCTGGGATTTCTTTGGAGGGAATGATGCTGAAGCTGAAACTCCAGTACTTTGGCCACCTCATGCGAAGAGTTGACTCATTGGAAAAGACTCTGATGCTGGGAGGGATTGGGGGCAGGAGGAGAAGGGGACGACAGAGGATGAGATGGCTGGATGGCATCACGGACTCGATGGACGCGAGTTTGAGTGAACTCCAGGAGTTGGTGACGGACAGTGAGGCCTGGCATGCTGCGATTCAATGGGGTCGCAAAGAGTCGGACATGACTGAGCAACTGAACTGAACTGAACTGATACAGTCAGCAAAAACAAGACCGGGAGCTGACTGTGGTTCAGATCATGAACTCCTTATTGCCAAGTTCAGATTTAAATTGAAGAAAGCGGGGAAAATCACTAGACCATTCAGGTATGACCTAAATCAAATCCCTTACAATTATACAGTGGAAGTAACAAGTAGATTCAAGGGATTATATCTGATAGACAGAGTGGCTGATGAACTATAGATGGAAGTTCATAACATTGTACAGGAGACAGGGATCAAGACCATCCCCAAGAAAAAGAAATGCAAAAAAGCAAAATGACTATCTGAGGAGGCCTTACAAATAACTGTGAAAAGAAGAGAAGTGAAAAGCAAAGGAGAAAAGGAAAGATAGACCTATCTGAATGCAGAAAACCAAAGAAAGCAAGGAGAGACAAGAAAGCCTTCCTCAGTGATCAGTGCAAAGAAATAGAGGAAACAATAAAATGGGGAAGATTAGAGATCTGTTCAAGAAAATGAGAGATACCAAGGGAATATCTCATGCAAAGATGGGCTCAATAAAGGACAGAGATGGTATGGACCTAACAGAAACAGAAGATATTAAGAAGAGGTGGCAAGAACACACAGAAGAACTATACAAAAAAGATCTTCATGACCCAAATAATCATGATGGTGTGATCACTCACCTAGAGCTAGACGTCCTGGAATGCGAAGTCAAGGGGGTCTTAGGAACCATCACTATGAACAAAGCTAGTGGAGGTGATGGAATTCCAGTTGAGCTATTTCAAATCCTAAAAGGTGATGTTATGAAAGTGCTGCACTCAATATGCCAGCAAATTTGGAAAACTCAGCAGTGGCCACAGGACTGGAAAAGGTCAGTTTTCATTCCAGTCCTAAAGAAAGGCAATGCCAAAGAATGCTCAAACTATCACACACTTGTACTCATCTCACATGCCAGCAAAGTAATGCTCAAAATTCTCCAAGCCAGGCTTCAGCAATATGTGAACTGTGAACTTCCAGATGTTCAAGCTGGATTCAGAAGAGAAAGAGGAACCAGAAATCAAATTGCCCACATCTGCTGGATCTTTGAAAAAGCAGGAGAGTTCCAGAAAAAATCTACTTCTGCTCTATTGACTATGCCAAAGCCTTTGACAATGTGGATCACAACAAACTGTGAAAATTCTGAAAGAGATGGGAATATCAGACCACCTGACCCGCCTCCTGAGAAATCTGTGTGCAGGTCAGGAAGCAACAGTTAGAACTGGACATGGAACAACAGATTGGTTCCAAATAGGAAAAGGAGTGCATCAAGGCTGTATATTAACTTATATGGAGAGTACATCATGAGAAATGCTGGGCTGGAAGAAGCACAAGCTGGAATAAAGATTGCTGGGAGAAATATCAATAACCTCAGATATGCCGATTACACCACCCTTATGGAAGATGTGAAGAAGAACTGGAGAGCCTCTTGATGCAAGTGAAAGAGGAGAGTGGAAAAGTTGTCTTAAAACTCAACATTCAGAAAACTAAGATCATGGCATCTGATCTCATCACTTCGTGGGAAATAGATGGGGAAACAGTGGAAACAGTGTCAGACTTTATTTTTTGGGGCTCCAAAATCACTGCAGATGGTGACTGAAGCCATGAAATTAAAAAACACTTACTCCTTGAAAGAGAAGTTATGACCAACCTAGACAGCCTATTAAAAAGCAGAGACATTATTTTGCCAACAAAGGTCCATATAGTCAAACATATGGTTTTTCCAGTAGTCATGTATGGATGCGAGAGTTGGGCTATAAAGAAAGCTGAGCTCCCCAAAATTGATGCTTTTGTACTGTGGTGTTGGAGAAGACTCTTGAGAGTCCCTTGGACTCCAAGGAGAACCAACCAGTCCATCTGAAAGGAAATCAGTCCTGAATATTCTTTGAAAGGAGTGATGCTGAAGCTGAAACTCCAGTACTTTGGCCACCTGATGTGAAGTTCTGACTCATTTGAAAAGACCCTGATTCTGGGAAAGATTGAAGGTGGGAGGAGAACAGGACAACAGAAGATGAGATGGTTGGATGGCATCACTGACTCAATGGACATGTATTTACTCAACCTCCCATCACTGGGAGTTGGTGATGGACAGGGAGGCCTGGTGTGCTGCAGTCCATGGGGTTGCAAAGAGTGGGACATGACTGAACGACTGAACTGAACTGATATATAATCCCATGAGCAAGTGTAGCAATAAGAGTAGAAAGAGCACCAAATAGAAATATCTGCACCCCAGGTCCTTGTTGAGGCTGGCTTCTAGCTATTAAAATGACTTCGGTCACAACCATAATGAGTCACATAGTGAGAAAGGGAAAACTCCAGGCATTTGGTCAGGGCCTCACTGTTTCACTCCCACCAACACCTAATTCAAGGTGGTATTTTCTGTTTAAATGAGCTTAAACACATTCAAATACTTTGTAGTTCATAAAATGGAAAAGTGAGAAAATGATGAGATTGTGATGATTATGTGTTAATCATTACTATTTTTGTTTATTTCAGTTATAAAATTATACCAATCCAAGAAAATAAAGGCCAACTGAGCCAATTAATTCTACCAAAGATTCTATGATAAAGTTTTTTAGTTACATCGGAGTACTACACGCTGAAATAAAAAAGAAGTGGGAAAAAGCCTAGAGAGGAACTGAAATACTGCTCAATATTTCTTTAATTTTGTTCCTATCCAATGATGGCTTCTTTAGATTAGACCTCTTAAAGAATTCTGTAGTGGCTCCTAGGTGGCACAGTGGCAAAGAATCTGCCTGTCAGTGCAAGAGATGGAGGAGACATACGTTCGATCCCTGGGTGTGGAAGAGCCCCTGGAGGGGAAAATGGCAACCCACTCTAGTGTTCTTGTCTGGCTATTCCCATCGATGGAGGAGTCTGGTGGGCTATAGACCACGGGGTTGCAAAGAGTTGGATGTGATTGAGCATGCATGCAATTGTGACTGAAGTCATTTTTTAAAAAGTAAAGAAAGTCAAAGTTGCTCAGTCATGTCGGACTCTTTGTGACCCCCATGGACTATACAGTCCATGGAATTCTCCAGGCTAGAATCCTGGAGTGATTAGCCATTCCTTTCTCCAGAGGATCTTCCCAACCCAGGGATTGAAGCCAGGTCTCCTGCATTGAAGGCAGATTCTTTACCAGAAAAGTAAAATGCATATATTGTAAACTTTCAAGACAACCACTTAGATATTGAATCAACACATTTGCTTCACTATTGGGTTCCTTCTTCCCTCTTACCTCTCAAAAATGTAGGATTGTTTGACCTTTTTACCTCAAAAGTTTCAGTTAAATCTGTCCCTTTTGAACTGTGATTAAAAATTCTACATTGATGACAAAAGATGAAAAGTTTTCTTCCACTCTGGGATGCAAGCCAGGGAAACCAAATAATTTATATTGAGGTAGAAATGAGGCAAAGGACACGTTTCCTAATTAAGGAACATAAGGGTTGAAGTTGGTAGCACAAGATTTTAGGGAAGAGCAAGAAGAAGCTTCCCTGAGCGACATTCCACATCCCCCTCCCTTGGTTCCCAGGTAAGGAAGTGACAAAGAGCCAAAAAGTGGTAGTTATGAACTTGCATGAAGTTAACATGTTTCAGATTTTCAATATTTGTCGTTCATTACTGTTAACATTATGTTTATTTGAACTCTTATAAGAATACATCTGGTTCAGAGGCCCTCAGAGGAAATCTTGTCTTGGAAAGTTTCTGTCTCCACGTATATCTATGTATTTGTATCTGTATCTGTCTACTTGTATATCTATCTGTCTTCTTATTGCCTGTTGGTTTCTTATGTTATTTGTTTTCTGATGCTGCTTTTATCAGGATAAATATGTTGCTACTTTGAGCTGCTAAAGTTAAGGAATAAGGGGTAGCATCAAAAAAACTGATGAAAGGAAGTGATTACCTTTTTCTTTGGTTCATTTCCCTAGTCAAGGCACAGAAAGCAAGCTTTTTAAAGGATGAAAAATAAAATGAGTAGAGGAAACTTTCCATGGACTCTCTTCTATTCAGCCATATTTTATCTGTTGGCTATTTATATATTTACTCACTGTAGCATCAGGAAGCTGAAAGTTGGGAAAACCAATCTTTAGAAATGCATTTGGGGCTCACTCAAACTTGATTTTGTACATGGAATTGTTGGCCAATTTATCAGATAAGGGCAGATTAACACCACTACAGAAATAATGAAAACAACAACCTTCAACAACTGATACAATATATTTTCCACTTTTATAAAAATGTAATTTTACCAATAAATGTTAGTTGTGTCTGGGGAAGAGATTGTGGGGAACGATTTCTTAACTGGATTTTCCATGGTTGGTGCTGTAAGCCTTTCTAGTGTGTGTCTGAACCTTTTCTGAGCTGCCATGACTACACTGGACATTTCTTTTTAATTTTTCTTCAAGGAACTTAGGAGTGCTTGTTGGGAGAAGATACATAGATGCGGTAGCAAAAAAAAGATAAAAGGAAAGAGGCGAAGGTGGAGGAGGTAGAAAATCTGTGTCTTAAACATTCTCACAGCTGTTTCATTGGAGTTTCTTTTCAAATAAAAATTTGTTACTGAAGAATGGAACAGTCTTTGTTATTTCTAGTTTTATTGCTTTTGGTTAATTTAAATGATTTTGGAAAGAACTTTAAGCTGTATGCTACCACTATCTATTCTTTAGGTACACAAAAGTAACATTTAAATATCCTGATTGTTCTGGTTGAGTCTATAGATCCAATTTACTCTGTTTTCCTGTTTAAGTAAAATTATACTCTTAAGAAGTATTTGGTATAAGCATCTGCTCACTCTTTTTATCTCTTTCATTGCCCAGGAAGGATATTCATTTCAACCCTCTTTGTTGTCTTCTCGCTGCCATTGGAACTTGACTAGAGTTCTAGCAGGGCATGCCTAAGGTTAGGAGATGCTTATACAGTCCCACAGCAGCAGCTCTCTGCATACCAGGCAATCTGCCATGAGATAATGCCTCTTTCATATACGAACATGGGGACCTGATAAGACTGTCACTAAGAGAATGTGGAACAAGTTATAGGGCATTCCAATTCTACAAAAAAAGAAATGTGATCTATCATAAGGCAATGAAATAAGTACGTGGTGGTGTTTTGACTGTGTCTCTTCACTGTGTAGTATGTTAGGTATCTGTTACTAACCTAAATGAGAATAGAAAATTATAGTTCTATGCCATCATTGTAAGTTGTCTTTTATATTAAAAATGTAGAGCTCAAAAAAGAAGAGCCACAGCTCTGCTCATAGACCTTAACTGTAGATTCTTCTTTATTAGTGTTCCCTAAGAACAAAAGGCCATGCAATTGAAAGAATTAAAAAAGAAGACAGTAAAAGACATTAAGGAAAAGAATAAGCTCATGGATAAACAACAGAGAAACTGGGAAGAGTACTTTTTGAATTACTGAATTTTTTACTGACTAGAAGTAAAAGGGATTTTACTGAAAGATATTTTTAACTCTTGCTCTTAGAGTTCTGAGAATTTCATTTTCATTAACTTAGAAAAAGACCCATTGGTTAATTTGGGGCATAGTAAACAGAAGAATTCTCTTAAAAAAAGGTCTGCATGTATACCTGTTGAATAGCCAGAATTTGGAATACTAACAAAAGCAAACACCGGCAAGGAAATAGAGCAACAGGAACCCCCATTCATTGCTGAGGGAAATGCAGAATGGTGCAGCCACTTTGGAAGACAGTTTGGTGGTTTTTAACGAAATTGAACATACTCTTACATACAGTTTAAGAATGTCATTCCTAGGTGTTTACCTGAAGGAGGTAAAAACTTATCTCGACAAATGTACATGCATATGGATGTTAATAGCAGTTTTATTCATAATTACTAAAATTAAATCAATCATTAGTCCTTCAGTAGCTGAAACAGGTACATAAATTATAGTACATCCAGATAAGGAACTACTAATTAGGGCTAAAAAGAAATAAACTGTCAAGCCATGAGAAGATATAGAGGGATTTTCACCTCATATTACTAAACAAAGGATAACTTACTCTGTAATACCAACTATATGACATTCTGGAAAAGACAAAATTATGGAGACATTAAACTGATCTGTTGGTTTCCAGGGGTGAGGGTAGGGAGAAGGGATGAACAAGGGAAAACCCAGAAAATTTTAGGGCTATTAAAATGATGGCTATATATCATTGTTCAGTTCAGTTTAGTTGCTCAGTTGTGTCCGACTCTGCGACCCCATGAATTGTAGCACACCAGGCCTCCCTGTCCATCACCAACTCCCGGAGTTTACCCAAACTCATGTCCGTCGAGTCGGTGATGCCATCCAGCCATCTCATCCTCTGTCATCCCCTTCTCCTCTTGCCCCATATCCCTCCCAGCATCAGGGACTTTTCTAATGAGTCAACTCTTCGCATGAGGTGGCCAAAGTATTGGAGTTTCAGCTTCAGCATCAGTCCTTTCAATGAACACCCAGTACTGATCTCCTTTAGGTTGGACTGGTTGGATCTCCTTGCAGTCCAAGGGACTCTCAAGAGTCTTCTCCAACACCACAGTTCAAAAGCATCAATTCGTCTAACTCAGCTTTCTTCACAGTGCAACTCTCATATCCATACATGACCACTGGAAAAACCATAGCCTTGACTAGATGGACTTTTGTTAGCAAAGTAATGTCTCTGCTTTTTAATATATCATTGTACATTTGTCCAAATCTGTAGAATGTACAACACCAAGCAGTGAACCATAATGTAAACCATGGGCCTTGGGTGATTATGGTATGTCAATATAGCTTCATATTTGGTAGCAATGCAGCATGGTGCTAATAATCAGGAGACTAGGCATGTATGGAGTTAGTCTCAAAGTTGTGTCTGACTCTTTGTGACCCCGTGGACTGTAGTCTACCAGGCTTCTTTGTCCATGGAATTCTGCAGGCAAGAATACTGGAGTGAGTTCCCAGTATTATATCCCCTAAAGTATATCCCCTAAAGAATTCCCTTCTTTAGGGTATCTTCCCAACCCATGGTATGGGGGTTCATTTCTTAGTGTTGTACATTCTACAGATTTAGGCAAATGTATAATGATATATTCCCTTGAGAAGGGAAAGGCTACCCACTCCAGTATTCTGGCCTGGAGAATCCCAAGGACTGTATTGGTGGGGTTGCAAAGAATTGGACAATACTGAGCGACTTTCACTCAATCGCTCATAATGATATAAAGCTATCATTTTAATATTATACAGAACATACCCACTCCAGTTTTCCTGGAGAATGGACAGAGAAGCCTGGTGGGCTACAGTCCATGGGGTCGCAAAGAGTCAGATGTGACTGTGTGACTTAACACTTTCACTTTTGTTCTTGTATGGAGTTAGGGGGTATATGGGAGACCTCTGTATCTGTCATTTACTTTTGCTGTGAATTTAAACTGCTCTAAAAAATAAAGTCTTAAAAAATAGGCCTATATATACACCTTTGATTCAAGAGTGGTCTTTCTTTAGCTGAGAATTCCATCCTCCTCAACACTGTCACAATTTGGGGGTGGAGTCTTAAGGAAGAAAAAAGATAAGAAGAACAATTGCTTAGATATACTTTTTTAGTATTTGGAATGATTTATGTTGTTCAGTACTTTGGCCACCTCATGCGAAGAGTTGACTCATTGGAAAAGACTCTGATGCTGGGAGGGATTGGGGGCAGGAGGAAAAGGGGATGACAGAGGATGAGATGGCTGGATGGCATCACCAACTCAATGGACATGAGTTTGGGTAAACTCCAGGAGCTGGTGATGGACAGGGAGGCCTGGTGTGCTGCGATTCACGGGGTCACAAAGAGTTGGACACAACTGAGCAACTCAACTGAACTGGACTGATGTTGTAAATAGCTTATTCCTACACCCTGTCCTTACTACCTCTTTAATTATTTATGCATTCATTTCTTACTTTCTGAATGTGAACATTGAACTTTGAAAGTCTAAAGAAAGCAAATGGTCCAGAAAAAAATTTACCTTCCCATAAAAATATCTTTCATTGTATCATAGAAATAAATAAAGGTTTGAGTGTAAAAGAGAAACGATAAAAATATGCTTGTATTCGTTGATCGAAAACAACATATCAACGTATATATCCTACTTCTCTCATCTGTGAGAGGTATCTTTTTAAAAAATTAAGTGATGCCAAATCTCTATTGGTGTATGAACATAAAAACAGAAGGATGTAAGAAACTCAAATAACCACCAACAATTTATTGAGAACAAGTTGTTTAGATGTCTTAGATATGAATTTGTACCTTATATTTTTCCATTGCCCAGAACCCAGATTCTCAGCTGATTATTTCTCTCAGTTTTATATCCTTCTTCTTTTAAAACATTTAAGAAGTTATTTAAGGCAGCAGAATGACTACCCTGTACTGGAGCCACTCACAAATAATTACAATGCAACAGACATTGCAGTGTGTGTTTTGAAATGCGATTGTGGAAGATGAAATTCTGCAAAACAGACAGGAGACAATATGAGAAATGACTAGAAAATCAGACAACCTTAGAGATCTCAGGCACCAGTAAATTTTTACTCTATGTGGTTGACACAGAGGAACTAACTGTCTGTTAATAGTTATGACCATCATTAGATATTCAACTTGCTGGTTGAAATCTCCAGATCCTGTGACTTTCTAAGAGAAAGTTCAGAAACTCTCCGGAGGGTACTTTTGTGATGTGAGGGGGGCAGGCAAGAGAAAGAAAAAAGGGAGAAGAATGGTCGGTGTATATTTCTAGTGAAATGCCCGTAAAATTTGCTTTGAAAGACACTAGTCCTAAAACGTGGATTTTTTTCTTTTTTTGGTATGAGTGATATACTAACTTAGAAAATTTTTTTATTATAGTTGATTTACAATGTTGTATTAGTTTCAGATGTACAGCAAAGTGATCCAGTTATACGTACCCACTATTTTTTAAAATTTAGATTCTTTTCCCATGTAGGCCTTATGTAGTTTGAAGAGTTCCCTGTACTGTGCAACAGGTTCATATTAGTTATCTGTTTTGTGCATAATACTGTGTATATGCAAATCCCAATCTCCCAATTTATCCCTCCCCGCTTGCATCCCCTGGTAACCATAAATTTGTTTTCTCTATCTGTGACTCTACTTCTGTTTTGTGTATTAAGTTTATTTGTACCTTTTCTTTAGATTCCACATACAAGCAATATTATATAATATGTGTCTTTTTGTGTCTGACCTCACTCAGTATGACAATCTCTAGGTTCATCCATGTTGCTGCAAATGGTATTATTTTGTTCTTTTTTTATAACTGAGTAACATGCTATTGTGGCAACCCACTCCAGCACTCTTGCCTGGAAAATCCCATGGATGGAGGAGCCTGGTGGGCTGCAGTCCATGGGGTCGCCAAGAGTCGGACACGACTGGGCAACTTCACTTTCACTTTTCACTTTCATGCGTTGGAAAATGGCGACCCACTCCAGTGTTCTTGCCTGGAGAATCCCAGGGACGGGGGAGCCTGGTGGGCTGCCATCTATGGGGTTGCACAGAGTCGGACATGACTGAAGTGACTTAGCAGCAATATGCTATTGTGTATATGTACAACGTCTTCTGTATCCACTCATCTATCAGTGGGCACTTAGAGTGCTTCCATGTCCTAGCTATTGTACATAGTGCTGCAGTGAACATTGTGGTGCATATATGTTTTTGAATTATGGTTTTCTCAGGATGGGCTTCCCTTGTGGCTCAGCTGGTAAAGAATCTGCCTGCAATATGGGAGACCTGGGTTCAATCCCTTGGGAAGATCCCCTGGAGAAGGGAAAGGCTACCCACTCCAGTATTCTGGCCTAGAGAATCCCATGGACAGTCCATGGGGTTGCAAAGAGTCAGACACAACTAAGCGACTTTCACTTTTGCTTTCTCAGGGTATATGCCCAGAAGTGATATTGCCGTGTCATATGGAAGTTCTTTTTTAGTGTTTTAAAGAGCCTCTGTACTGTTCTCCATAGTGGCTATACCGATTTACATTTCCACCAACAGTGTAGGAAGGCTCCCTTTTCTCCACCTCCACCTCCCTCTCCAGTTTATTGTTTGTGGATTCTTTGATGATGGCCATTCTGACTGGCATTACAAATAGCTGTGAAAAGAAGAACAGGGAAAGGCAAAGGAAATACATACCCATCTGAATACAGAGTTTGAAAGAATAGCAAGAGGAAATAAGAAAGCCTTAAGTGAACAATGCAAAGAAATAGAGGGAAACAATAGAATGGGAAAGACTAGAGATGTCTTCAAGAAAATTGGAACTAGCAAGAGAACATTTCATGCAAAGATGGGTACAATAAAGAACAGAAATGGTATGGCTCTAACAGAAGGAAAAGAGATTAAGAAGGGATGGCAAGAATATACAGAAGAACTGTATGAAAAAGGTCTTCATGACCTGGATAACCACAGTGGTGTGATCACTCATCTAGTGCCAGACATCCTGGAATGTGAAGTCAAGTAAGCCTTTGGAAGAATTACTACAAACAAAGCTAGTGGAGGTGATGGAATTCCAGTTGAGCTATTTCAAATCCTAAAAGATGATGCTGTGAAAGTGCTGCATTCAGTATGCCAGTAAATTTGGAAAACTTGGCAATGGCCATAGGATTGGAAAAGGTGAGATTTCATTCCAACTCAAAAAGTGCAGTGTCAAGAACTTCAAACTACTGCACAACTGTGCTAATTTTACATGCTAGCAAGGTAATGCTCAGTATCCTTCAAGCTTGGCTTCTATAGTAGGTGAACCAATAACTTCCAGATGTACAAGCTGGGTTTAAAAAAGGCAGAGGAACCAGAGCTCAAACTTCTAACATCTGTTGGATAATAGAAAAAGCAAGAGAATTCTAGAGAAACATCTACTTCTGCTTCATTGACTACGCTAAAGTCTTTGACCGTGTGAATCACAACAAACTGTGTAAAATTCTTAAAGAGATGGATTTCAGACCACCTTATCTGTCTTCTAAGAAACCTTTATGCAGGTCAAGAAGCAATAGTTAGAACTGGACATATAACAACAGACTGGTTCCAAACTGGGAAAGGAGTATGTCAAGGCTGTATTGTTACCCTGCTTATTTAACTTACATGCAGAGTACCTCATGCAAAATGCAGGGCTGGATGAAGCCCAAGGTGGAATCAAAATTGCTGGGAGAATTATCAACAACCTCATATATGCAGATGGCACCATGCTAATGGCAGAAAACAAGAGAAACTAAAGAGCCTCTTGATGAAGGAGAAAGAGGAGAGTGAAAAAGCTAGCTAAAACTCAACATTCAGAAATCTAAGATTATGGCGTCCAGTCCCACCACTTTATGGCAAATAGATGGGAAAAAATAGAAACAGTGACAGACTTTATTTTCTTGGGCTCCAAAATCACTGCAGATGGTGACTGCAGCCATGAAATTAAAAGATGTTTGCTCCTTAGAAGAAAAGCTATGACAATCCTAGACAGTGTGTTAAAAAGCAGAGTCATCACTTTGTGGACAAAGGTCCATACAGTCAAACCTATGATTTTTCCAGTAGTCATGTATGGACATGAGTGTTGGACTATAAAGAAGACTGAGTGCCAGAGAATCGATGCTTTCGAAATGTGGTGCTGGTGAAGAGTCTTGAGAGTTCATTGGACAGCGAGGAGTTAAAACCAGTCAATGATAAAGGAAATCAACCCTGAATATTCATTGGAAGGAGTGAAGCTGTATCTCTAGTAGTTTGGTCACCAGATGAGAAGAGCAGACTCATTGGAAAAGATCCTGATTCTGGGAAAGATTGAGTGCAGGAGAAGGAGGTGATAGAGGATAAGATGGTTGGATGGAATCAATGACTCAACAGACATGAGTTTAAGCAAACTCTGGGAGATAGTGAAGGAAAGGGAAACCTGGCATGCTGCAGTCCATGGGGCTGCAAAAAGTTGGACACAACTGAATGACTGAACAACAACAGTATTCTGACTAGTGTGAGGTGATACCTCAGAGTTTTGATTTTCATTTCTCTGATAATTAATGCCATTGAGTGTGTTTTCATGTGTTTGCTGGCCACCTCTGTGTCTTCTTTGGAGAAAGGTCTATTTAGGCCTTCCATACATTTTTGGTTGGGTTGTTTCTTCTTTTGTGATTGAGCTACATGAGCTGTTTGTGTTACGTATTTTGTAATCCCTTACCAATTGCTTCATGTGCACATATTTCCTCCCACTTTGAGGGTTGTCTTTTTGTTTTGTTTGTTTTCCTTTGCTGTGGAGAAGGCGATGGCACCCCACTCCAGTACTCTTGTCTGGAAAATTCCATGGACGGAGGAGCCTGGTAGGCTGCAGTCCATGTGGTCACGAAGAGAGCCTGGTAGGCTGCAGTCCATGTGGTCACGAAGAGTTGGACACACTGAATGACTTCACTTTCACTTTTCACTTTCCTGCATTGGAAAAGGAAATGGCAACCCACTCCAGTGTTCTTGCCGGGAGAATCCCAGGGACAGGGGAGCCTGGTGGGCTGCCATCTATGGGGTCACACAGAGTCGGACACAACTGAAGTGACAGCAGCAGCAGAAGTTTTTATGTTTAATTAGATACCATTTGTTTATTTTTGTTTTTATTTTCATTGTTCAGTGGATCAAAAAAGATCTTGCTATGATTTATGTCAAAGAGTGTTCTGCCTGTGTTTTCCTTCAACAGTTTTATAGTGTCTGGCCTAACGTTTAGATCTTTAATCCATTTTGAGTTTATTTTTGAAACACATGAATTTTTGATAATGATACAAATTTTGGTAAAGACTCTCGACCAGACAGTCAAGTATATATTCTGTGTATTCAATCAGTATATATTCTACTTGAAAGAAGCCAGCTTTGAACTTCCTCCATTTGCTCCACTGGGCCTTTCACATCACCATGAAAATAAGGGAAACAATTCATGGCACCTCCCTGTCAGGGATGTATGTTCATGTGTGTTTTCAGGGCATGACTGCACTATGAAACATCTGTTATTTTACAAGAATGCCTAATGAAATTTGTTTCTAAAGGTAGTGTCCTGACTCCAGAATCAAATAAGTTTAGAATGAGTCAAAGACACTTGCTTGACCTCTCAGCATACATAGTTTGTAATAGGAAACATGTCAACTATGAATTTTAATATGTTGCCAAGTTCCCTAATTTGAAGTTGTATTCTGTTCCTCAAACATTAAAAAATTTGGAGGTGAATGAATGGTCTTGATGGACATGTGGCATCTTTAGGGAGTGTGCAGTGGATGCTTGCCAGCAATACACATGTAAGGGTTAGCGTTTTAAGTTTAGTTTCGTGTCATAATGCACACTATGATGACAGGGATGCATTGATTGAATGATCACATCCTGGTTCCCATTCACTTCACCTGACATCCTGTGATTAAGGCAGAGGCCACAACCCTCTGGTCGTTAGTAAAGGATTCTATGAGTGATTATGTGCGCTTTTTCAACTTTAATAGGCTTTTTTTCCCTATCACCATTGATGCCACGACTGTTACAGAGTCTGCCTGGGGGTAGAAATACGTATTTGTTACTAAATATGTTTAAGGCTATTATAGAAATGAGTAACAAAAGAAAAAAACAGAACAAAACTCCATAGTGTGAGAGTGGCTGATGTTTCACCCAACTGCCTTCAACGAATGGCAGATTTTCCCTTAGGAGAGGCATTCACTTTTATTTAGGAAATCGCCTGTTTGGGGTCATGCCTTAGGGCATTGTGCAGAGAGGGGAAAAAGAAAGAAAAATGATACGCAAAAACCAAAAAGCTCATAGGAACTTGTAGGTTTTGGTTGGTAGGCCAGAGGATTAGAGGACTCAGGAATTGGAAAGAGGAGGGTCTAGACCAGTAATTTTCAAACTAACTACACATAAGAATTACCAAGAGGAACTTTTTACTAATACTTATTTCTTAGTTTCTGTCTGCAAGGATTCTAATTTCCTGGGTCTGGGGGTGGGGGTGGGGCTCAGATAACAACATTTTAATTTAATTAAATCTCCCTGGTGAAACTTCTAATTCTCCAGCCAGGGAAGAGAAACAGCGGGGAGAAGTTGACCATGGCTGAATGAAGTTTATGGGAAGAGATGAACAGTAGAGAGTTTCCAAAACTGGCAAGAGAAAAGGAACTTTAAAATAAGAGCTGGATGTTATGAATCTTGACATTATCTGTTGTTCTGGCTGTTGTATCCTTCCCCTGTGCTGGTGTTTTGTCTTTGGTGAGCTGTGTTGCATGCAGCAATCCTGTAGCGCGCGAGCTGTGGGGAACGGGAAGTGACGGTCCAGTCCTAGTTAGAGCTGGTGCCAGGAAAAGGATAACAACTGTTAGAGTTGAAACAAAAGATCCAGAGCGATCAACCATGAAATGAGATAATTAGAAGAATATAAGGTACCTGGTATGTTTTTAGGTCTCTGGACTTCCCACTGTACATCTTCCATTTGTTGTTATAATTATCATCGGTAACTAGTATAGGTGAGGTAATTTGCTATCCTAACAGTAGGTAGAAGTACTATGATTGACTTAGCTCGTGGATTTTACGGATGTGCTAGTGAACTTGGACTATCCCTGTAAAATTTAAATGGATCCTACTTGAGTCATAGAAATATGTATGTACTCTTCATTTTGTCTAGAAAAATCATCTAGAAATGTTGTTATCACTGTACTGAAAGCTGTATTGTCAAAATACTTTCCAAAACATCCTTAAATTTTCCCATAAATAATATATTTTTATGATGAATCATAATGATCTAATTTCCCAAAGGCATTGTTAAGGGTCGGTGTTGTGGTTACAATGCTCTCAGCCATTCAATAATTCACCATTGTAGGTGCTGCATAGCCTGCCTGTAGGGCTCATGTACTCTTTTTAGATTTGAGTTTCTGATGTTCTTACTGAAGAACTAGCCTAAAAATAGCAAACAGAGCCTCTGTGTGCTTATTAGATGGCTGCACATCTTTTGGAAAATTCATGGGAGAGAGAGCTGCCAGGTGTATTGTGCCTCTTAACTATGGGTAAGGCTAAGACTGAGAGTCATGGATCTCAGAGGAAGGTGCTGGCTGCTTCCTCATCCAGAAAGTGTTCCCTTTTGCCAACTCATTTCGAAGTGGAGGCTCTACAATCATAGTCCACTTTCCCCCAAACAGTCTCTCTGGACAGAAGGCCCACTGCCTGATTAATCTCTCCTTCATCAAAACAGTAGGGAATCAGCAAAACACTCCATGTGAAATCTTAGTCTGAACTCACATGCTATTTGGAGGCTCAGGGGGCAGGTGCAGTCATGCTGCTATGTGGGAGCATTTGTTCTGAAGGGGATGTTGTGTTGATTTTGCATTTTCAAGGTTCTCTTGTTTTGAAATAAACCCAATGAAAACTGACTGGGGTAATTTAAAGAATATCAATTAAGGATCTTCAGATAGGACTGCAAATAATTATCATCTGGGAATCCCTTTTAAACTACTGCTTTTCATAGCCCAGTGAAGCTTTCTGGAGTCATAGTCCCTGGGGGAAAGGCCCTGAAATACTTATTTTTAATCAATTATTTTATTGATTCTGATGTACAGTCAGATTTGGAAGTCATTTCTTAATCTATCTGAGATAAATAAAAATAAGTACAAGAATAACATAAGCTGAAGGGGAGAGAGGAAGCTGAGAAAGAAAGGGTGTGAGAAAGAGAATGAGAAAAATCATTGTAAAAAATTAATAATGGGAAAAAAAGCAAGAGTTATAAACTTCAGACAGAAGGAAATATTAAGCACTGCAGCAGGCAGCTGCCAACTGCGATTTGTTCTGGTCTAGAAGAAAGGAACCAGAAAACAATGTTTCCTAATCCACAGGGGCTACAATTACTCTTGCATTCGTCATTTGTATACTAAGAGTAAATTAACTTTAATAAGACATTGTCACTGAACAAATGTTTCCTGCTTGGAAAATCAGTGCTTCGGCTTTGCCCCTCCTTTTATGCTCCGGCGGGAGAGCTGAACATTATCTTGGGTCAATGTTCTCTTCTACCGATGTTATCATTTAATTATATCTCCATCACACCTAACCTTCTAAATGAAATATTTCCTTAAAAATGCATGCCTTCAATAGGAACATGTAAAATAGGAAAGTAGAAATGTTTCAAATCCATAAGACTCAAAGCACCATCTTATATCATGGGACCCCCAACAGGTGGTAGCAAAAGTCATCATTTTGATTCCTATTGAACAAAACCCAGTTCAGTCTGAACTATTAGAGAATGGGGGAAAGTCTATTATTATCTTATTTTAAATATAGAAAACTCATAAGAAGTAGAAGTGCTCTTAGGTTAAGGGTCAACATGGGAAAAAATATAAACTAAAATTGCTTTTGTAAGTATGAGTAGATAATTTACATGTAAGAAATAAGTTGAACTTTATTGGATTTTCATTCATTTCTGCCACTCTTACATCAAAACTCTACCTTGAGGTCTAGTATTGTCTTTGCAAATAAATCTATGCTCATTTTATCCTGAAAAACAAGGCCTTTCATTCTCTGAGTTTCATGGTTTCTAGGAAAACAACAACAACAACAACAACAACAAACAGCATAGACTCTTTTCATTTGTAAAAGGGGCAGAGTAATAGTATCTACTATGTGAAAACTGAGTGAGTTAATATATGTAGAGTTTGGGAAAACATCTGACCCATTGTAAACATTGCACAAGTGTTCAGTGTGACTCTTACAAAGGCTAAGATTCTCCTGTGAACAATTTCGCCTCAATTTTTCTGTGTTTCTTCCTATAATATTTTTGCTTTGTAGCAATGTGTTTTAAGTGATATAATACTTTGTATAGTAATAATTGAAGAGTTGTGTATCACAAGCGGTTCTTCCAGAGACCAATATTCTCTTATTTATAATGTCCCTTGGTGCATTTATGTAAAAAATGTCAAAAGTAGAAATCCTGTCACAGCCTTTGGCATTAAAGGAGATTGTGAATAACAATGGAAAGCCAAGGGAAGGAAAAAATGAGTCGAGAGGCGCACATGCAGATTGATCCCTGGGTCAGGGAGATTCCCTGACATAGGAAATGACAACCCACTCCAGTATTCTTGCCTGGGAAATCCCATGCACAGAGCAACCTGGCAGACTAAAGTTCATGGGGTGGAAAGAGTCAGGTATGACTTGGCAACTACACAACAATAACTGCTGAATGGCTGCCCTCTGAGGAGATTAAGACATCCTGGATGAGACAGAGAGGGAGGAGCTTCTTATTTACATCAAAGGACTACAAATACCACCACCAAACAGCTGTCCTCTCACAAGTTGTAGAAGTGTCTTTGCTTCTCCTCAATCTTTCACCTATGTCTTTATCTGTTTTACTGTTCTCTACAAACCTTCCCCAATAATACTCTAGTTCACAGTATTACTTTACTACCTAAAGTTCCCATAGACTTCTCCCTTAAACGGTTGCTGTGTTATTTAGCCACCCTGCTTCCCTACCCCATCTCCCTGCCACAATTAGTTGAACTCGCTGTGTTGTGACAACAGAGAATGAAATATATTCATCTTAAACTATGGTCAGAATATTGATGATTATGCATCCCAAATGAAATGAACACCATATTTCCTAACACCAGGTGATTGCAAATAATCTATGTCTAGCATCTCTCTGTTTTGCTGAACTTCACACATTATTACAATTGATATTCTGCCTCTGTTGCCATGCTTTCCCTCTCCCAATGCCATGTATAATTTGTAAATTTTATTTTTATCATTTTAAATGTCAGTTGTCTTCAACAGCCTCCTTTTTGCTTAATGGCATCAGTTAGAAAAAGAAATTTAAGCAAATATACATCGCAAAGACAGATACAGAGTGAAAGGGACATAACACAAAATTTTAAAGAAATAAGTGTAACAGAAATGAAAACTTACTCCATTTTCAAAAAGAGAATGAGTGCTTTTTCCTATCAAGAAAAATGATACTACTGATATATAAGACTTTTATTTCAACATCAATAATTTTTCACAAGAGAGCAAAGTCACCACCTTAATTCTAAGACAGGGAAATTCCTTTCAGTTATTTCTTGAAAAAACTTATAAAACCCAGATGCCTTTTTAAGTGAAACCTCAAAACGGTGATCCATGAAAGAAGTAGTTGATCTGTTGGACTTCATTAAAATGTAAAACTTCTGCTCTGTGAAAGACAATGCCAAGAGAATTAGAAGATAAGCTACAGATTTGTAGAAAATCTTTACGAAAGATAAAAAAAAGTCTGATATTGGACTGTTACCCAAACATACAAAGAACTCTTAAAACTCAAAATTCAGAAAACAAACAACCTGATTGAAAAAGGGGCCAAAGACCTTAGTAGAAACCTCACCAAATAAAATATGCAAATGGCAAATAAAGAGATGCTCCAAGTCATATGTCATCAGAGGAAAAAATGAAAATTAAACCATAATGAGATACCATGGCATATCTACTACAGTGGCGCAGACCTGGAACACTGTCAACACCAAATGCTGACAAGAATGTGAAGCATCCGGTACCCTCATTCATTGCTTATGAGAATGAAAAATGGTGTAGCCACTTGGGAAAATGATTTTAAAAACTAAATATACTCTTATCACAGGATCCAGCAATCATACTTCATGGTATTTACACAAAGAATTTGAAAACTATGGTCACAAAAAATCTGCACACAAAAGATTATAGCGTTTTATTATTAATTGCCAAAAACTTGGAAGAAGCCAATATGTCTTTCAAGGTGTGAATGGATAAAATGTGGTACATCCAGACACTGGAATATCATTCAGTGCTAAAAAGAAGGGTGCTTTTAAGCCATGAAAAGAAATAAAGGAAACAAATTTATATCATTAAATGGAAGAAATCAACCTGAAGAGACTATTGTATGTTTCCAACTACATGACATTCTGGAAAAGGCAAAACTGTTAAGACATTAATAAAAGATTAATGGTTGCCAGGAGTTGGGCAAGGGAAAAGATAAATGGGGCACAGAGGATTTTGAGGGCAGTGAGAATACTCTGTATGACACCATAATGATGGATACATGTCATTATACATTGTGCTGAATTCATAGACTGTATAACACCTCACCAAGAATGAACTGTAAACCATGGGCTGGGAGTGATTATGATGTGTCAATGTAGGTTGCCCAATCAAAAATAACCACTTTGGAGGGGAATATTGATAGTGGGGGAGGCTATACAAGTGTGAGGGCAGGGAATATATGGGGCATCTCTATACTTCCTGCTCAGCTTTGCAGTGAACCCAAAACTTTTTTAGAAAAATTGTCTTAATAAAAAAGAAAATTAAAGAATTCCTCTTCAAAGCACAAATGAAAGAAGACCTGATGTCATGTGAGGAAGAATCAGAGCCCTCTGTTTATTTACTTTAGCATCAATGCCAGGTCCCATTGACAAAGTATTTTTTGATAGCGCTCTCTTGATTCTCCCACTTGGCCACTAAATGCTATCCTTTTGGAGCTATTTCCATATCATTTTTTCCCATCTGTGTATTACTAAATACCTCCAACTGATCAAAAATATTTCTTTCCTTGAAAATAATAAGTGACCATCCTTCTCCTGTAATGTTAGTAAAAATAAGAGGAAATAATATGGGGGTAGAGGAAAGAAGAGACCATTCTCATTGGAAATTGTAATGGACTAGGAATCTGGAGCTAAAGTGTAATTTTGATGATGCAAAAATCCATTTTTGTATACTATCTAAGTTGAAGTGAAGTGTTAGTTACTCAGTTGTGTTCAACTCTTTGTGATCCCGTGGACTGCAGCCTGCCAGGTTCCTCTGTCCATGAAATTTTCCAGGCAAGAATACTGGAGTGGGTTGCCATGCCCTCCTCCAGGGGATCTTGCTGACGCAGGGACTGAACCCAGGTCTTCTGCATTGCAGGAAGATTCTTAACCATCTGAGATACCTGGGGAGCCCCAGCCTTTTAAATAGGGAGATTATGTAGTCAATCACCTAAGTATCTGGTCCACGTAAATTTAACTTTGATATATGCGCTGTCCTGTTTGTGGTATTTTATAAATCTGTGTTTTTAAAATTATATATTTAAGGTGGACCTAAGTATAAAACTGTTATTGAATCTTTTATTTTGTATATTTGTCTAAAATCTACTGTATAAAGAACCATATAATTATGGTTATAGCATAAATCATTCAAGCAACTAATATTTCAGTTGCCTTAGTGGTAGAAATTAGCTAGCAGAAGAGGCAGAATCTTTCTCCTAATCAATCTTGCAATCAAGTAGGAAAAAGAGACAACAAACCAAGTCAACAAATAATAGTAAAAATGTTTATCTCACCTGATGCCCTGACAAACTTCTCTTTTATCAGGCAGTAAGAATTTCATGGGTTAATATATGTCCATGTTTTCTTTAGCAGATGAGAAAGCCAGAAGGAAATTTAAAAGCTTCAAGAGGAGGAATGATACAGGAGAAAGGACAGGAAATAAATGATCTGAGTTTGACTCTCCTTTTAACTTTTACTTGTGAAACCTTTCTTGTGTGAAACCACATTTCTGAACCTCTGCTTTCCATTTCAGCATGGAATTCACTTAAAGCCTGGCCTTCTTCATTGTTTTCAGAAACCAATGGGACCACGTGGAGAACAACACCAGGGTAACACAAGTGACTTATAAGACATTAAGGAATCATTCTTAGAGAAATAAATTGCACCAGATTTTTTTTTTCTCCCTTAAAACTACGGGTGACACTATTCTATATATAGGGTACTGTTTGTTGTTTAGTTGCTGAGTTGTGTCCGACTCTTGTGACCCCATGGACTGAAGCACACCAGGTTTGCCTATGCTTCACTCTTTCCCAGAGTTTGCTCAAACTCATGTCCATTAAGTGGATGATGCCATCTAACTATCTCATCCTGGCTTCCCAGGTAGCACTGGGAAGAGGTAAAGAACCTGCCTGCCAGTGTAGGAGACGCAAGAGACAAGGGTTTGATCCCAGGGTCAGGAAGACCCCGTGGAGGAGGGCATGACAACCCGCTCTAGTATTCTTGCCTGGAGAATCCCATGGACAGAGGAGCCTGGTGGGCTACAGGCCATAAGGTTGCAAAGAGTTGGACATGACTGAAACACCTTAGTACCCACAGATATATTTCATATATTTTGTTAAGGTTTCACTAAATCTTTGAAACAAAATATTAAATTCTAAAATTAGGAAATATTTTAAAGTTTATCTAGTTCAACTACCACTTGGTATTTAAAATCTCATCTATAACTTCCACATAACATGTGAGTTTAAGTATGCCAAAATTTTAATTCCTCCAGTGATGGGGAATTTAGAACTTACTGAAACAGTAAAAACGGTGTCAGAAGTGTCTTCCTAATTTGCAACTGGAATGTCTCCTGGAAGCTCCTGCCAAATATTCCTCAATTACCAAGACACCGGGTATATATGTATAGGTTGTGCACTGTACAAGGGCCCTGATTAATGGGACATGGTTCTGACTGTAAATGTTGTGGATTTGTCTATTACAACTTTTTTTTTTTCCTGGCCAGTGGAAACAAAATAAATTAAGGAGCAAGTGCCATTTAAAAATTCTTGGAAAGGTACCTTTTGAGTTAACAGTAGCCCTGTTCTATCATTTGTAGTGAGATAGATAAAAGTCCATCCCTTCTCCCATGGTGACCTTTTGGATATTTTACTTTGATCCGTATAGTTCCAAGAGCCTGTAGACTTCTTCTCTGAGAGGCACTTGGGTTTTATATTTCTAAAACACAAGTTGCCCACCTTGATCAATATAAAAATAAATGTAACAATTGTGAAAATCATCCAGCTACTTATACGTGCTGTGTTTAGTCACTCAGTCATGTCTGAGTTTTGTGACCGCATGAACTATAGCCCGCCAGGCTCCTCCATCCAATGGACTTCTCCAGGCAAGAACATTGGAGTGGGTTGCCATGCCTTCCTCCAGGCAATCTTACTAAGCCAGGGATTGAACCCAGGTCTCCCACATTGCAGGTGGATTCTGTACCATCTGAGCCACCAGGGACGCCAAACAGCTACTTACAAGAACATGAAAAACAACATGCAGTGTTTTCTCTTCTGTGAAGTTGCATTGGGATTGTAACATGCCATGATATTTCAAAGAACTGGTTATCAGTAATATGCATTAAAATGTAGTTATTTCTGATATTACCCAAGTAACACTTAAAGGCACTTCTTATAACACTCTCATGTTATTCCCTACAGTATCATAGAGCTTCCATTTTCTGTTAAGAATAGATTCAGAATATCACCTCATAAAATATATTCTTATCCAGTGTGTACATATCAGTAATATTCAATGTAATTTAGCTAAACTTATATTGTTAAACTAGTGATTCTAATATTAAAATAGAATCTATATCTTGGTTTTGAATTTACAGTCTTATCTTGAAGAGACAATGAATATGATTGTTCAAATAAATTTTATCTTAAGCTTGTAGCTTAAAGGGAAGGGTGTTAGGATTAGAATAAAGATATTGTGATTAACAAAGATATTATTACATGCTGCCCTTCCATTGTTAGCTCTCAGTTCAGTTGCTCAGTCATGTCTGACTCTGTGACCCCCATGGACCGCAGTACTCCAGGCTTCCCTGTCCATCACCAAGTCCTTGAGCTTGCTCAAACTCACGTCTATCAGGTCGGTGATGCCATCCATCCATCTCATCCACTGTCTTCCCCTTCTCCTCCTGCCTTCAATCTTTCCCAGCATCAGGGTCTTTTCCAAGGAGTCAGTTCTTTGCATCAGGTGGACAAAGTATTGGAGCTTCAGCTTCAGCATCAGTCCTTCCAATGAATATTCAGGACTGAGTTCCTTTTGTCAGGTTTGATCTCCTTGTAGTCTATGGGACTCTCAAGAATCTTCGCCAACACCACGGTTCAAAAGCATCAATTCTCTGTGTTTGACCTTTGTTAATTTGATTAATATGTGTCTTGGGGTGTTTTGCCTTGGGTTTATCCTGTTTGGGACTCTCTGGGTTTCTTGGACTTGGGTGATTATTTCCTTCCCCATTTTAGGGAAGTTTTCAACTATTTTCTCCTCAAGTATTTTCTCATGGTCTTTCTTTTTGTCTTCTTCTTCTGGGACTCCCATGATTTGAATGTTGGGGCATTTAATATTGTCCTGGAGGTCTCTGAGATTGTTCTTACTTCTTTTAATCCATTTTTCTTTTTTCCTCTCTGATTCATTTATTTCTACCATTCTATCTTCTACTTCACTGATCCTATCTTATGCCTCTGTTATTCTACTATTTGTTGCCTCCAGAGTGTTTTGGATCTCATTTATTGCATTATTCATTATATATTGATTTTTTAAAATTTCTTCTAGGTCCTTGTTAAATCTTTCTTGCATCTTACAATGAAGTACCATTTCACACCAGTCAGAATGGCTGCTATCCAAAAGACCACAAGCAATAAATTCTGGAGAGGGCATGGAGAAAAGGGAACCCTCTTACACTGTTGGTGGGAATGCAAACTAGTACAGCCACTATGGAGAACAGTGTGGAGATTCCTTAAAAAACTGGAAATAGAACTGCCTTATGACCCAGCAATCCCACTGCTGGGCATACACACCAAAGAAACCAGAATTGAAAGAGACATGTGTACCCCAATGTTCATCGCAGCACTGTTTATAGTAGCCAGGACATTGAAACAACCTAGATGTCCATCAGCAGATGAATGGATAAGAAAGCTGTGGTACATATATACAATGGAATATTACTCAGCCATTAAAAAGAATACCTTTGAATCAGTTCTAATGAGGTGGATGAAACTGGAGCCTATTATACAAAGTGAAATAAGCCAGAAAGAAAAATACCAATACAGTATACCAACACATATATATGGAATTGAGAAAGATGGTAACGATAACCCTGTATGCAAGACAGCAAAAGAGACACAGATGTATAGAACAGTCTTTTGGACTCTGTGGGAGAGGGAGAGGGTGGGATGATTTCGGGGAATGTCATGGAAACGTGTATAATATCATATAAGAAATGAATCACCAGTCCAGGTTCGATACAGGATGCTTGGGGCTGGTGCACTGGGATGACCTGGAGGGATGGTACGGGGAGGGTGGTGGGAGGGATGTTCAGGATGGGGAACACGTGTATGCCCGTGGCAGATTCATGTTGATGTGTGGCAGAACCAATACAATATTGTAAAGTAATTAGCCTCCAATTAAAATAAATAAATTTAAATTAAAAAAACCAAAAGCATCAATTCTGTGGTGCTCAGTTTTCTTTATAGTCCAACTCTCACATCCATATATGACTGCTGGAAAAACTATAGCTTTGACTAGACTGACATTTATTGGCAAAGTAATATCTCTGGTTTTTAATATGCTGTCTAGTTTGGTCATAGCTTTTCTTCCAAGGAGCAAGCATCTTTTAATTTCATGGCTGCAGTCACCATCTGCAGTGATTTTGGGGCCCCCCAAAATAAAGTCTGTCACTGTTTCCATTGTTTCCCCATCTATTTGCCATGAAGCGATGGGACCAGATGCCATGATCTTAGTTTTCTGAATGTTGAGTTTTAAGCCAACTTTTTCACTCTTCTCTTTCACTTTCATCAAGAGGCTCTTTAGTTCTTTGCTTTCTGCCATAAGGGTGTGTCATCTGTGTATCTGAGATTATTGATATTTCTCCCAGCAATCTTGATTCCAGCTTGTGCTTTATCCATCCTGGCATTTCTCATGATGTACTCTGCATAGAATTTAAATAAGCATGGTGGCAATATACAGCCTTGACGTACTCCTTTCGCAATTTGGAACCAGTCTGTTCCATGTCCAGTTCTAACTGTTGCTTCCTGACCTGCATACAGATTTCTCAGGAGGCGGGTAAGGTGGTCTGGTGTTCCCAACTCTTGAAGAATTTTCTCTTGAAGAATTTTTAGCTAAATGGTCTCAATTCTTTTATCTCATATCCAGTAATCTCTGTCTAGATTTTTTTTCTAGAACAGGACTTACCACTTATGAAACCTTTGTATGTTTTTTAAAACAGGAAAAAAAATAATGCAGTTTTCATTGTCAAAGATACATTAGTTTTAAAGCATTTGAATTAAAAAAAAAGTTCTGTTTTGTCTTCTTGCCAGGTTAGCCATCTAATTTCCCAAGGTCATTCACAAACCTTAGATTTTTTGTTTATCTCTGAAGCCATTTTTTTTTTTTTTTGGTCCCTATACAAGAACTGTTTAGACACATTAGCATTTTAAAAACACAAATGGATTTTCTTCATTTATTCAGCAGATAGAGTCTACTCTTTCTAGGCAATGTTCATTCTTATACCTGGGGATAGATAATAAAGAAAGAAGAAAATAACAGATAGTTATATAAAGCCAATAAAGAGAATAAAACAGGGCAGCCTGGCAATGATGAATAGGATGGTGTTTCATTAATTTGGTGGACAGGGAAGATCTCTCGAAGCAGTGGCATGGGGACAGAGTATTCCAGAACAATGAATTGAGCTATGGCAAAAACAAACTTAGCACCATCAAGAAACAAATTCAAGGCTCCAAGTGGATGGATCAGATTAAGGGAGTAGAACGTGGCAGAAATTAGCCCCTGACAAGAGAGTCATCCTGTTCTTTGAAGCTTTGAAGCCAGGCATTGACTTCTCTCTAGTTATGAAAATCCCAGGTGGCATCTTCTCCAATAGAAGACTGTTTTGTCTACGTTGAAATTCTGCTATTTAGTGTTATTTCATTAATTTTCTTAGGTAGATCTTCTGAGTAACTTGCTGCAGCTTCTTTATCAGCACTTGCAGCTTCGCTTTGGACTTTGATATAATCGAGATGGTTTCTTTCCTTTAGCCTCATGACCCAACTTCTACTAGTTTCAGACTTTTCTTCTTCAGCTTCCTCACCTCTCTTATCCTTTATATGGTTGAAGAGCATTAGAGCGTTGCTGTGGATTAGGCTTAAGTTTAAGGGAATGCTGTGGCTGGTTTGATCTTCTATCCAGGTCATAAAGACTTCTGCCTTATCAGTATTATGGCATTTTCTTGTTCTTATCATTTGTGTGCTCCACTGGCGTAACAAAGTAACTTCCTTTAAGAGTTTTCCTGTTGCATTCACAATGTGAGCTGTTTGGGCCAAAGGCCTAGATTTCAGTCTATCTCAGCTCTAAACATGCTGTCCTCACTAAACTCGATTATCTCTAGCTTTTGATGTAAAGTGAGAGACATGCAATTCCTTCTTTCACTTGAATCCTTAGAGACCATAGTAGGGTTACTACTCAGCCTAATTTTAATACTGTTGTATCTCAGGGAACAAGAAGGCCCAAGAGGAGGAACAAAGATGGGGAAACAACACACATCTCTATCAAATTCACTCATCGTATATGGGTGCCATTCATGGCATCCCTGAACAATTTTAATAGTAATATCAAAGATCACTGATCAAAGATGATCACAACACAACAACAAGAATGAAAACATTCTAAATATTGTGAAAATTACCAAATTGTGACACAGAGATATAAAGTTAGTAAATATTGTTGGCTCAGAAACACCAACAAATTTGCTCAATGCAGTATTGTCACAATCTTTCGGTTTGTAAAAAAACCATAGTATCTGCAAAGTGCAATAGATCAAAGTGTAGTAAGATTGAGGCAGAAGTCGACGATGGTGGTGATTCTGGGACTGAATAATAGTGAGGGTGGAGGTAAGGACATCAATTAGATGGGAATATAGAATATTTAGAACAGAGTGGCAATTGTCCAGATAGTATTGAACAGAATTGGTATATGTTTTAGAGAAACAGTCAACATAGGAGTGTGGTGAGAAGAGGGAACGAGGGGAATATTTTAATGATAAATCCTAGGATACTGGCTCATGCAAATGATTAAATCTGATACACTTTATTGGAATGGCAAAGGTTAGGGAAGGGGAACATTGTGACATGTTCAACAGAAGCTACCACTTAGAAATACAAGTGAAAATGTCATGTGGCTAGTTGACTATTTAAAAAAGCTGGAGTTCAGGAAAATTTTTTAGAGAGTATGGGTTAGAGGCATAACTTGGAGAGTCATCACCATTGATAATACTTAAAGTCAAGTGAATGTCTAAGGGATCCTAGTATATATTTTCATTTTAATGCAGTCTTTGCTCTGTTTCCTAATTTATTCCCTCTTCATCCTGTCTTATTTGCTTTTTGGAACTTTGGTTTTTAGAAAAGTTGAATCAAGAATTTATTCTTAGCATTTAAAATGTTTGAATTATTTTCATTTATAAAAAAGGCATACATATGCAAGTCTTTTTTAATACAAGTGTTTTTCTAGGAGTACAAATGTACATAGAGTAGAAAGTAAGCCCCTCTGTTTACCCCGTTCCCCAAGACACTCACTTTCTCTCAGGAAACACAATGTGGGTTCCAACTGTTTTACACATATGGGAGTTAAGTAGGCTCTTCTATACATTGTTTATTTTACTGGAAGTTAGATGTTGAAAAAACTCATGTGTCCCACTCCACGGTGTACCATACTTATTTGACTGGTCTGTTGAGGCACATTTTGTGCATGCTCATGCTCAGTTGCTTCAGCAGTGTCTACCTCTCTGCTACTCTATGGAGTATATAGCCCTCCAGGCTCCTCTGTCCATAGGATTCTCCAGGCAAGAATACTAGGGTTGCCATGCCCTCCTCTAGGGGATCCTCCTAATCCAAGGATCAAATTTACATGTCCTGTGTGCCCTGCCCACTGAGCCACCTGGGAAGCCTATGAAGCACATTTGGGTTCTTCATATTCTCTCCTGTTTCCTGCTTTATCTGTTTGTTTACTTTCTCTTTACCTCTGGCTGCTACTCCATTTGTAGGGGTTCTGTTTTATAGCAAATTCCTTTGAAGTGCTGATCACAATCACTAAAATCCTTTCTTTCCCTTTCTCTTGTTACATTTAATGTGCCTATTGTCCATTTCTGTAATGATTGTATTGTTACCTTTAATTCTTTCTTGATCTCTACCACCTCAGTTGCCTTTTATTTGCTATGTTCCTTTCTTCCTGTTTGCTTTACATCAACTCTGAATATATCTTTTCTTGTAATCTTTAATAACTGTCTTTCTGTGTGAATGGAGGCCATCATTTTCTGGTCCGCCCTTTGTGCTAGTAATGGGCAGCAGAGATGGTCAATATCTTCCAAGCTGGAATGTTTTCTCAAAATATTTTCCAAATAAATATATTGTGTCTTGTGTTCTGGAGGCAACACGTTATTGAGTCTTTCTTCCAGAGGGAGCAGATGCTGTAGAGATAGTTCAGTGTGTTTCTAGCATGCCTTCCCTGGATTTCTCAGGATTACTTTATATGCCTGCCCAATTCAGTTTTGCTAGCAGATGGAAGGTGATTTTCCCTTTCATATTGGGAATCATGTTTGGAGACATAATGGGGTACTCTTGGCATCACTTCTTTTTCAGCTTCTCATCTGATGCTCTGTGCTCTAGAACCAAATTCCCAAATTATTCTTCTTCTGGCGAACCACTCACCCAACTCTCATCATTCTGAGAGTTTTATCATTGATCCCTCTGGATGGCATCATTGTATTCAGAGACATAAAGCACCCTGTTTGTGATGTGGAGATGTGTTTTAGATTTTTGGTGTCCTCTTCCTGAATTTGGATGAATTTTGGCAGACAATATTCTTGTCTTAGCTATTTCCTCCTTTGTTTTTTAAAGGGTTTTCCGAAGTTATTTTTGTTTTTTAGATTAATATTTGTTATTTTCATGAAAGAAAGAGAGAGAAAAAAACCCTCAGTTTTTTCTCTTCAGGCTTTTGTAGGTCTTCAGCAATCCAGTAATTCTTCATTAATTTGGGTGTTTTTTTCTCAGCAAATGAGCTCACTAAGCAGAGGAAATTGACTTTAGTTTCCTGATCTCTTGTTTACGAAGCAGCCACACTTGTCTCTTCCCATACAGAGGCTGTTCTAGCATTTATACACATTATTTTATTTAACAGCTACCCTCTGTGGAGTTGGGATTATTATTATTATTTTAGAGATGATGAAACTGAGACTCAAGTTAACTATTCTGAAATTTTACAGATATGGAGCAGTAACTGAGCCCAGTTCTTGATGGAACAGTAATTTGAGGCAAAATTTGATTCTTTAATACTATTCATTGTAAAGATAGTGTTAACAAAATATTACATTTTATTGAGATTTATTCAGTTGATTATTATATTGTACAAATAGCTTTTTCCTTGCTAGCATCTATCATTGTGAGATATTCATCTAATGTGGTTATTAAGAAGAATGTGAGCTCTGCTGCTGCTGCTAAGTTGCTTCAGTTGTGTCCGACTGCATAGATGGCAGCCCACCAGGTTCCTCCATCCATGGATTTTTCAGGCAAGAGTACAGGAGTGCGGTGCCATTGCCTTCTCCGATGTGAGCTCTAATGCCTGCTATATCTACCAGTTTATTTGCTTGCATGTAGAGTGATTTGAACCTACTCCAGTGTTCTTGCCTGGAGAATCCCAGGGATGGGGGAGCCTGTTGGGCTGCCGTCTATGGGGTCACACAGAGTCGACATGACTGAAGCGACTTAGCAGCAGCAGCAGCAGCAGCAGCATCAGAGTGATTTGAGTGCTGAATAACATAATGTTGTGAATGTACCTAGATATATGTTGTGTGAATGAAATTATGGTAGTGTTCAGTAAGTGCTCATTAGCCCCGCTTGTCAAAATCAATCCCCAACTAACTGATCGAACAAACATTGTCTATTGACCAATTCAGGGTACCAATTAACATTCCTTAATTGTACTAACAGTGTGGCCATCCAGCCAGTTTCCCAAATGAAGTGAAGTGAAATTTGCTCAGTCGTGTCTGATTCTTTGGGACCCCATAGATTGTAACCTTTCAGGCTCCTCTGTCCATAGAGTTCTCCAGGCAAGAATACTGGAGTGGGTTGCCATTCCCTTCTCCAGGGGATCTTCCCAAACCAGGGATCAAACCCAGGTCTCCCGCATTGCACGCAGATTCTTTACCATCTGAGCAACCAGGGAAGCCCAAGAGGGGATATTTAAGATTATTATGATAATTTTAATCTTCACTTTACTTTCTCAAACCTATGCAGCACTATTCAAAGGTCACCATGTCTAGCAATGGTTTCATGGGTATATAATTATCCCCAAATTCATTAAATCACATACCTTGTATATGTACAGTTTTTTACACATGAATCATACTTCAATAAAGTGGTTTAAAAATTATGCATGCTGTGGTTCATGGGGTCACAGAGTCGGACACAACTGAGTGACTGAACTGAACTGAACTGAGGAAAAGTGTGTGTGCAGAGTGGGCATTCAACAGATTTCCATTTCTTTTCTCTATATTCATATTGTATTTTTGCTATCCAAGCTAACAGCTTAAAAAAAAATCTCTAGCAATACCCAATATGCTAATATAATATTTTGGATTTTATTACCATGAAATAATGAAACAGGGGATCCTTAAACACTCAGAATACAATAGACAGTTTAAAAAAGTATCCTGAGAGCTCAGCATTGTGCAAAGAGATTCTGAAAATGTATTGATAAATTGCAACAGGAAGGAGACCTTGTTAGGTACACACAGATAATAATATATTTCACATGTACAGGGCTTCCCTGATAGCTCAGCTGGTAAAGAATCCGCCTGCAATGTGGGAGACCTGGGTTCGATCCCTGGGTTGGGAAGATCCCCTGGAGAAGGGAAAGGCTACCCACTCCAGTATTCTGGCCTGGAGAATTCTATGGACTGTATAGTCTACAGGGTCGCAGAGAGTCGGACACGACTGAGCGGCTTTCACTCACTCACTCACTCACTCACTATGATAATTGAACAAATAATTCAACAAATTGTCCAGTGAGAGATTTCTGAATGCAGAAGGAGGAAAAGAAGATAGCATTTGGAAAGTTTTCAGGAAAATAGGAAATTTGCCTAAAACCTTTCAAAGGGCAAATCTGAGAGCACTTATCAGGGTAAGCTTCTTCACTCTTGAGGATTTGTTATAAACCTTGTCAAGGAGAAATGAAAGAAAATGTTAATACACGTGGTCTTGAAGGAAACTCTGTGAGATAAAAAGCATTTCATTTTAATTTAATATTTAAATGAAAGCTCCATCATATTCACAATCCTAGCATGATAGAATAAAAGAGTGTCTCATTTAGCAAAGAATGCTGCCATTTGTGCTTTTGCATTTGTGTATAGCTCAGAACAGAAATTCTTGGGCCTGGAGTGACAGCATTTAGTTCATAGGGGTGTCTGAGTTCTCTCAGCTGGACATTGGAGGAAATGTTCCATTGGATTGTTCAGTTAGCTCATCCCAATTTTGTACTTGCAAGCTTCTGCTCCACAATGTAGAAGATGGAAACTACTGATGCAAAGAAAGTCAGCACACAAGATATTCTTTATTAAGCACACATTTATTTTCATATATCTCAATGATTCATGTTAAATATCCCTCAATATCATGACACATCTCTTGCTGTTATTTTTTTCATCCCTGGTCCCATGACATTTGCTACTAGATTCCCTCTTGCATAATATGTCTTTAGGTTTTCTCAAGCCCAGATGTTCTCTTGGTGTGCTCAGCTCCATTGTGTGTGTGTGTGTGTGTGTGTGTGTGTGTGTGCGTGTGTGTGCGTGTGGATACTAAGTTGCTTCAGTTGTGTCCGACTTTTTGCAACTCCATGGACCAGACCATGAAATTAAAAGATGCTTGCTCCTTGGAGGAAAAGCTATGACAAACCTATACAGTGTATTGGGCTTCCCTGGTGGCTCAGATGGTAAAGTGTCTGCCTACAATGCAGGAGACCTGTGTTCGATCCCTGGGTCAGGAAGATCCTCTGGAGAAGGAAATGGCAACCCACTCCAGTACTCTTGTCTGGAAAATCCCATGGACAGAGGAGCCTGGTAGGCTACAGTCCATGGGGTCACAAAGAGTCAGACATGACTGAGTGACTTCACTAACACACTGTATCAGAGAGCAGAGACATTACTTTGCCAACAAAGTTCTGTCTAGTCAAAGCTTTGGTTTTTCCAATAGTCATGTATAGATGTGAAAGCTGGACCATAAAGAAGGCTGAGCACCAAAGAATTGATGCTTTCAAACTGTGGTGTGGAGGACTCTTAAAAACCCCTTGGACAGTAAGGAGATCAAACCAGTCAATCATAAAGGAAATCAGTCCTGAATATTCATTGGAAGGACTAGTGCTGAACCTGAAGCTCCTATACCTTTGGCCACCAGTGAGCAGACTCATTGGAAAGTACCCTGTTGCTGGGAAAGATTGGAGGCAAGAGGACAAGGGGACAACAGAGGATGAAATGGTTGGATGGTATCACCTTCTCAATGGATAAGAGTTTAAGCAAACGCTGAGAGATGGTGAAGGACAGGGAAGACTGGCATGCTGCAGTCTATGGGGTCACAAAGAACTGACATGACTGAGCAACTGAACAGCAACAGTGGACCATAGCCTGCCAGACTTCTCTGTCCATGGAATTCTCCAGGCAAGAATACTGGAGTGGGTTGTCATGGCCTCCTACAGAGTATCTTCCCAACCCAGGGATTGAACCCATGTCTCTCACATCTCCTGCGCTGGCAGATGAGTTCTTTACCACTAGCACCACTTGGGTTCATCTCCATTGGCCTCTGCTAATTCATCTGCACATCTTCTGTTCCAGTGTTTCCTCCTAATCACAGTCTCTCTCAGCCATCATGGACCCCCAGTACATTCTATGAGTACTGTATATATTAGGGATGGGAGGAATTTTAGTATCTCTTCTGTGATCTGGAAAGGGATTTAAAGTTGGTGAAAAGAGCCCTGAGCCTGGAAACAACATCTATATTTAACTCCTGGTATAACCTCCTGTTGCTATTGGCCTTGGGCAAAATAACCTCTTTGAACTTGTTTCCTCATCTGTAGATGCTTATGAGAACTAAATAAATTAAGACATATGAAAGCATTGTGTTGTGATACATGGTGTGAAATAGAAGTCGGTTTTCAGGGTAATCATCAACATGGTTCTTCTAGCAGCACAAATGATGGGTACCTCCCAGTCACTGAATAATCTCCTTCTGAAATGTATTTCTTGTATTTATAGCTCAGCCACCTCTACACAGGAGGCATGCTTACTGCATGCAGAGTAGAAAGTTTTTTCTTCTTCAGATATTTTAAGTGTACTCAGAGGTACTGACTACTTGCAGATAATGGAACTGAAATTTCACTTGAGCTCTGGAGTCTTGATTTCTTAATAGAAATGAGACCAAAGGCCTCTTAAATAAATAATTCCTTCGAGGTAAAGGGCCAGAAGCATTCAAATACACCTTGATTTATGTCTCTTTAGGCACTGAATGGAAACAGATCAAATATGGTTGCAAATTCTAGAAACTGCTTTCAGTCCTCCCCCACTCGCAACACACACATTCCTGACAGCAAACAAGATTACATGTCCTGCATCAAGTTCTCCAAACTGAAAATAAAAGGCGTTAGGCAAAGCCTAGACACTGTGTTGCAGTGATGCTATGGACCCACTTATATCTAGATACAAAAATGTTATTTTTTTATGAAATAAAAGAACTCCTTTTTCCCTTTCTCCCTTCACTTTATCCTTCCCATAGGTCTCCCAGAGTTCTGGAGTGGAAGCAACTAAGCAGGGTCTTGTTTCTTTTATTTTAGTGATTACTCTGGAAAAACTTAGAAACAGAAGTGATGTGACCCTTCTAATCCCAGCATTTGGTGTCAGTCCCTTCTCAAGTCATTGGTTTCTAGGGCCATGGAATGACCAGCAGTCTCCTAGATTTGTTCATTTACTCACTGACATCAATGGGCCTTCACTCTTCCTTCTATTAAATAATCTTCTGTTCTTGGTCAACTGAGCAACTATGCGATTGTGGATCAAATCCAAGGCAAACAGTACTTCTGGGATGCTTTCCCCACTTGACTGGTTGTCACATGGTCTTGTTTTTACATACCATCCTGATTTCTACTCCAGAATTGTGTGGACAGTCCTTTAGACTGTACTTCTATTAGCAGCTTACCATCACATTACTTTTTTTTTTTTTAATAGAGGCAGTGTGACTTTATTTATCTTGATATCCCTAGCTTTTGCTAAAGTGCCTAGAGTGAGTACTTAGTAAATTATTTTGGTTACTAAATAAAGAATAGCTTATGGTTTTATAAAAATTAATTTTATGGACACATTTTGTTCTCAGTGAGTAATAAGTATTAAGTGGATAGGGAATGAGTCATCAATTGATTTTTAAGGCTTCTAAGAAAAAACTTAGTCTTAGGACAGACTTTATCTATTACACTTACATTCAGTTCTATGTACCAAATATGAACATATATGGCTCTGAGGTCTGGCATTTGAGTACTAAAATTCAGTGTACTGAATAAAGCTAGGCCAGTAAAAGAGAAATATTTTGATTGTTGAAAAATAATTGTATGAAAATCTACAGCAATGCTCTTTTAGTAATAGATTTCTAAATCCCCCAAATGGCAGCATTACTCAAGATAAAATTTATTCAATCAAATAAAACAAGTTGTTTTTAAGAAAAATAATTCCATGCTCTTAAAAGACCCCTGGTTGGTTATTTTCTTTCTAAATTTTTTTTTGGTGGGGGGGCACAAAATGTACTTCTGCAAATTATTTTGTAGTAATCCCTGTTGGTATTTGATGGGTACATTATTTAATTTACTTTCATGTTAGATTTTTCTATGAAAAGCTTAAACACAGATATATAAAGTTATATATATATAATTTTAAAAAACACTCATTCATGCAAAATAATTTTGCTAATTTTTGAATATTGTACTAACACTGGGAAGCTTCGTAGAGCTGTGGTTATGGATATTAAGGATGGAAGCAGGTGGAATTTGGGTTGAATTCCAGCTCTGTTCCTTGCTAGCTGGTGCTGGTGAATGCCTCAGCAAAACTGTCTGGATCTCCATTTCTTATCTGTGAAATGGGAGATATTTGATCATATTCATGCTTAGCTGTCTCTGACTCTTTGCAACTCCATGGTCTATAGCCCGCCAGACTGCTGTGTCCATAGAATTTTCCAGGCAAGATGCTGGAGTGGGTTGCCACTTCCTACTCCAGTGGATTTTCCCAACCCAGGGATTGACTCACATCTCCTATGTCTCCTGCATGCAGGTGGATTCTTTTCCTGCTGAGCCATCTGGGAAGCCTGAAATAGGGACCTTGTACTTACTTAACAGAGTAATTGTAAGGCTCAACATAAATTAAAGCATTCACAACCATTGGCATGATTCAGACCCTCAGTAATTGCTTAATAAATGGTGCCTGTTCTTCCTGGCATCTTCACTATCATCAATATTCTGGAATATAAGCTACAAAAGAGTAGAAACTCTATCTGGTTTGTTCACTGCTTGCATGACCAGTGATTTTTCATTTTCTCTCACACACAGTAGTCTATCAATAAGTTTCTGTTGAATGAATGAATTAGAAACTGAATATAAATATTGTCATATTTATGTCACTGACAAAAATCATATTACATTATTAATGCATATCCTTACAATTGCTTCAGAGGTGCAGTGGTAAAGAATCTACCTGCCAGTACAGGAAACGCAAGAGATACAGGTTTGATCCCTGGGTCAGGAAGATCCCCTGAATAACAAGGGGCAACCTGCTGCAGTATTCTTGCCTGGGAGACTCCATGGACAGACAAACCTGTGGGGCTACAGTCCATAGGGTCACAGAAAGTTGGACATGATTGAGTGAGCATACATGAACACAGACACATACACATCCTTACATTCAGAATATTTGGGAATGATAAGTGTCTCATTTGGTTATCTCTATCTAAATAGAGGAAAATAATAGAATGGGAAAGACTAGAGATCTCTTCAAGAAAATTAGAGATACCAAGGGAACATTTCATGCAAAGATGGGCTCAATAAGGGACAGAAGTGGTATGGACCTAACAGAAGCAGAAGATATTAAGAAGTGGTGGCAAGAATACACAGAAGAACTGTACAAAAAAGACCTTCATGACCAAGATAATCGTGATGGTGTGATCACTCACCTAGAGCCAGACATCCTGGAATATGAAGTCAAGTGGGCCTTAGGAAGCATCACTATGAACAAAGCTAGTGGAGGTGATGGAATTCCAGTTGAGCTCTTTCAAATCCTGAAAGATGATGCTGTGAAAGTGCTGCACTCAATCTGCCAGCACATTTGGAAAACTCAGCAGTGGCCACAGGACTGGAAAAGGTCAGTTTTCATTCCAGTCCTAAAGAAAGGCAATGCCAAAGAATGCTCAAACTACTGCACAATTTTACTCATCTCACAGGCTAGTAAAGTAATGCTCAAAATTCTCCAAGCCAGGCTTCAGCAATACGTGAACTGTGAACTTCCAGATGTTCAAGCTTAAGTTAAAAAGGCAGAGGAGCCAGAGATCAAATTGCCAACATCTGCTGGATCATGGAAAAAGCAAGAGAGTCCCAGAAAAACATCTATTTCTGTTTTATTGACTATGCCAAAGCCTTTGACTGTGTGGTTCACAATTAACTGGAAAATTCTGAAAGAGATGGGAATACCAGACCACCTGACCTGCCTCTTGAGAAATCTGTATGCAGGCCAGGAAGCAACAGTTAGAACTGGACATAGAACAACAGACTGGTTCCAAATAAGAAAAGGAGCATGTCAAGGATGTATATTGTCATCCTGCTTATTTCATTTATATGCAGAGTACATCATGAGAAACGCTGGACTGGAGGAAGCACAAGCTGGAATCAAGATTGCTGGGAGAAATATCAATAACCTCAGATATGCAGATGACACCACCCTTATGGCAGAAAGTGAAGAAGAACTAAAGAGCCTCTTGATGAAAGTGAAAAAGGAGAGTGAAAAAGTTGGCTTAAAGCTCAATATTCAGAAAACTAAGATCATGGCATCTGGTCCCATCACTTCATGGCAAATAGATGGGGAAGCATTGGAAACAGTGGCTGACTTTATTTGGGGGCTCCAAAATTGCCGTAGATGGTGACTGCAGCCATGAAATTAAAAGACACTTACTCCTTGGAAGTAAAGTCATGACCAACCTAGACAGCATATTAAAAAGCAGAGACATTACTTTACCAATAAAGGTCAAGGCTGTGGTTTTTCCAGTAGTCATATATGGATGTGAGAGTTGGACTATAAAGAAAGCTGAACACCAAAGAATTGATGCTTTTGAACTGTGGTGTTGGAGAAGACTCTTGAGAATCCCCTGGGCTGCAAGGAGATTCAGGCAGTCCATCCTAAAGAGTTCATTGAAAGGACTGATGTTGAAGCTGAAACTCCAATACTTTGGCCACCTGATGCGAAGAGCTGACTCATTTGAAAAACCCTGATGCTGGGAAAGATCGAAGGCAGGAGGAGATGGGGACGACAGAGGATGAGAGGTTGGATGGCATCATTGACTCAATGGACATGAGTTTGAGTAAACTCCAGGAGTTGGTGATGGACAGGGAGGCCTGGCGTGCTGCAGTCCCTGAGGTCACAAAGAGTCAGACACAACTGAGTTACTGAACTGAACTGAACTTTGAAATGTCATCAGCATCTTCTCTGAAATGATTGAATTGTTTCAATTTAACAATTTTTGAATTGTTAAATTCCTATTAAATTTATTAAATCCATGTGAAAAGTTAATTCTCAAATTTACACTCACTAGAACATTTTATGTAATTACATTCTTTTTATCTTTCATAGAATCTCTTTTCATAAGTTTTGCCAATGAAATTATTAGTGTTCTACTCAGATACATGGTAAACATCTAATCAACTGGTTCAATACAAGAATGGATGTGCTAGTGGAAGCTATGTTTATTCAAGACAGATTTAAGCCAAATAAAATAATACACTAAAAACTAAAAAAATTCATGGCTTCTTTCATTTATTTATCTATGTATCCATCTAACCACCCAGTGTACCATCCAGTAGGAGACATATTCATTATGTATTCAAATATATTCACTTTTATTTTTTTGGTCACATGTCTTACAGAATCTTAGAACCCTGACCGGGAATTGAACCTAGGACCCCTGCAGTGGAAGTGCGGAGTCCTAATCACTGCACAGCCAGGGAAGTCCCAACCCATACTTAAATATGTTTCTTATCCTGGCCCTTTTTGAACGTGGTAAATTTTTTGCCATTTTGTATTACCATGAACAGTACTACCTATGGATATTTTGTTTTGGGGTTGTGGTGGGAGGTGTCTTCTGAGAAAATGTGTGTGTCATTTTCTGTGCTATAGGCATACTGATTTCCGCTAATGATTAAGGTTTTGTTCAGATTTTTGTCTTTTGTCAGTTTGTATACTATACATTTTTCTTAAAATATGTGTTTCTTTTTCTATTAGCATATGGTGTTAAATATCAGTTGTTATTTTCTTTTGATCTCTGCTGTTTCTGTGATTATTCCACTTTTGATATCTATCAGTTTATTTTCAGGTTTTAATCTTTCTAATATAATCTATATTATAAAGTCTTTAAGCTTTCTTCTCTGGACAACTTTAGATGAATATCAAAAGTTTTGAGATATAATATTTTATTATTAAATATTTAGAAAGTTTGGCCTATCGGTTAGAATGTTTTTAAAATTTCTCAAGTGCATATTTTCATTTTTTACATTTTTCATTCTCATAGCTAACCCAACTTCACTCTTACTGCAACTCACATGATACTAGTGTTTGAAAAATGTTGAGACTTCTGTTAAGCTCTAGACTGTGACCAATATTTATTCATTTGCCTGAATGCCTGAAAAAAATATTTTCAAATTGTTTGGCACAAGATTTCATGTGTCTATTAGATCATGTTTACTAATCATATAGTTCACATATTATGTACTATTCCTGGTTTTTCTGTGTACTTTCTCTATAATTGCTGAGATAAGTATAATAAAATCTCTGATCATACTGTTGTACTTTAAAATTTGCAGTTTAATATCGTGTAGCAGTTTTGAAATTATTTTTAATATGATTCTTACAAACCTCAGTATTCTTGTCTGGAAAGCATCTTTGGACAAAGGAGGCTGACAGGCTACAGAACATGGGGTCACAAAGAGTCAGACATGACTGAGTGACTCACACACACACTTATAAACTTCATATCTCAGGAAAATATTCAGTCTGACAATTTTGGGTTTTTTTTTTTTCACTGAACTGTATAAATTTGTTAAGATAAAATGATACTGGATTTTTCTCTATCTTCTTACTTCTCTCCTTTTATTTATTCTACTGTTTAACTTTTTTCTTTTTCTCATCTCTGTTGTGTTTTTTTTTTTTTTTGACATGGTGTGCTTTTCTCTTTATTTGATTCATATATCCCTCTATTATTTTGGAAAAATAACACAATTTAAAATTTTTCAGTATTTATGCTGAAAATTTTACATGCATACAGAACAATATTTCATAGCTAAAGTAACAGGGCAAAGACTAATAGAGTTTTGGCAAGAAAATGCACTGGTCATAGCAAACACCCTCTTCCAACAACACAAGAGAAGACTCTACACATGGACATCGCCAGATGGTCTATACCGAAATCAGATTGATTATATTCTCTGCAGCAAAAGATGGAGAAGCTCTATACAGTCAACAAAAACAAGACCAGGAGCTGACTGTGGCTTAGATCATGAACTCCTTATTACCAAATTCAGACTGAAATTGAAGAAAGCAGGGAAAATCGCTAGACCATTCATGTATGACCTAAATCAAATCGCTTATGATTATACAGTGGAAGTGAGAAATAGATTTAAGGGCCTAGATCTGAAAGACAGAGTGCCTGATGAACTATGGAATGAGGTTCGTGACATTGTACAGGAGACAGGGATCAAGACCATCCCCATGGAAAAGAAATGCAAAAAAGCAAAATGGCTGTCTGGGGAGGCCTTACAAATAGCTGTTAAAAGAAGAGAAGTGAAAGCCAAGGAGAAAAGCAAAGATATAAGCATCTGAATGCAGTGTTTCAAAGAATAGCAAGAAGAGATAAGAAAGCCTTCTTCAGCGATCAATGCAAAGAAATAGAGGAAAACAACAGAATGGGAAAGACTAGAGATCTATTAAAGAAAATTAGAGATACCAAGGGAACATTTCATGCAAAGATGGGCTCAATAAAGGACAGAAATGGTATGGACCTAACAGAAGCAGAAGATATTAAGAAGAGATGGCAAGAATACACAGAAGAACTGTACAAAAAGGATCTTCACTACCCGGATAATCACGATGATGTGATCACTCATCTAGAGCCAGACATCCTGGAATGTGAAGTCAGGTGGGCCTTAGAAAGCATCACTATGAACAAAGCTAGTGGAGGTGATGGAATTCCAGTTGAGCTCTTTCAAATCCTGAAAGATGATGCTGTGAAAGTGCTGCACTCAATCTGCCAGCACATTTGGAAAACTCGGCAGTGGCCACAGGACTGGAAAAGGTCAGTTTTCATTCCAATCCTAAAGAAAGGCAATGCCAAAGAATGCTCAAACTACCGCACAATTGCACTCATCTCACATGCTAGTAAAGTAATGCTCAAAATTCTCCAAGCCAGGCTTCAGCAATATGTAAACTGTGAACTTCCAGATGTTCAAGCTGGTTTTAGAAAAGGCAGAGGAACCAGAGATCAAATTGCCAACATCTGCTGGATCATGGAAAAAGCAAGAGAGTTCCAGGAAAACATCTATTTCTGCTTTATTGACTATGCCAAAGCCTTAGACTGTGTGGATCACAATAAACTGTGGAAAATTCTGAAAGAGATGGGAATACCAGACCACCTAACCTGCCTCTTAAGAAATCTGTATGCAGGCCAGGAAGCAACAGTTAGAACTGGACATGGAACAACAGACTGGTTCCAAATAGGAAAAGGAGTACGTCAAGGCTGTATATTGTCACCCTGCTTATTTAACTTCTATGCAGAGTACATCATGAGAAACGCTGGGCTGGAAGAAACACAAGCTGGAAACAAGATTGCTGGGACAAATATCAATAACCTCAGATATGCAGATGACACCACCCTTATGGAAGAAAGTGAAGAGGAACTAGAAAGCCTCTTGATGAAAGTAAAAGAGGAGAGTGAAAAAGTTGGCTTAAAGCTCAACATTCAGAAAATGAAGATCATGGCATCTGGTCCCATCACTCCATGGGAAATAGATGGGGAAACAGTAGAAACAGTGTCAGACTTTATTTTTGGAGGCTCCAAAATCACTGCAGATGGTGATTGTAGCCATGAAATTAAAAGATGCTTACTCCTTGGAAGAAAGGTTATGACCAACCTAGATAGCATATTGAAAGGCAGAGACATTACTTTGCCGACTAAGGTCCGTCTAGTCAAGGCTATGGTTTTTCCAGTGGTCATGTATGGGCGTAAGAGTTGGACTGTGAAGAAAGCTGAGTGCTGAAGAATTGATGCTTTTGAACTGTGGTGTTGGAGAAGACTGTTGAGAGTCCCTTGGACTGCAAGGAGATCCAACCAGTCCAATTCTAAATGAGATCAGCCCTGGGTGTTCTTTGGAAGAAATGATGATAAAGCTGAAACTCCAGTACTTTGGCCACCTCATGCCAAGAGTTGACTCATTGGAGAAGACTTTGATGCTGGGAGGGATTGGGGGCAGGAGGAGAAGGGGATGACAGAGGATGAGATGGCCGGATGGCATCACTGACTCGATGGACACGACTCTGAGTGAACTCCGGAGTTTGTGATGGACAGGGAGGCCTGGCGTGCTGCGATTCATGGGGTCGCAAAGAGTTGGACACGACTGAGTGACTGAATTGAACTGAACTGAACTGAACTGAAAGTAACAATTGTAGTCTAACAGAATTTGATAAATGAATTTACCTGCTCTCTGTTAATCACTACATGTCTTCAGCGTGGATCTAATCTGTCACTTTTTTTCAGGTTTCATTCTTTTAACAAATATTTCATATAGATGAAGTCTAGTGTGTCTTGCAAGTTGGTCCTAAACATTAGAAAATGCAAGACAGTGTTGAACCTGGTGCAGAATGATAATGGACTGCTAACTGAAACCATTTTTCCAAATAAACACTTATTTTAAGACTTCAAGTATAAAACAAATAAAAGTGTAACCTCTCTGTTTGAGGCAAATCCCTTGTAGTGCTGGAGCTCCAGAGAAAATTATTTGAAAAATTACCATGTATAACTCTTACCATGAAAGTGTCTAGTGTAGCAAAACTTTTATTTTCTCCTGATATACCTTCCATTTGACTAATTTCTAATTGATTGGGATTAAAAAGAATGTTTCAAGTTTTTCACCAGAATGGTGACTGTTTAAAGCTAATTCTTCCTAGAAAATGGAAATTACATATTTTTAATAGTTCACCAAGAAGGAAAAAAAAGAAAAAAACAAAACAAAACTGGAAAGAATAGTAGGTTAAAGATGAAACAATTGAAAGGAGAAAAAAAGACTCTACTGTGATCTATTATAAAAACGTGAAACCACACGGCAAATCTGATTTATACCTACTGGACGAATGAGCAATTTTTTGAATTATTATTTTCAGGGATGCATTGCTAGGGTTTCAAAATCTGTCTTCTGAGAGGCACATCTAATGCATCTCTTCAGTCTTACTTCTCCAATAAAGGGTTTATGCTTCAATGAAGTAAAGTGATGCTTTTCCAACCTACCTTTGATCAGTTGACCTTGCACATCTGAGGTCTTTTGCTTTCTCCATTCAAATTATTCCTACTCTTCAAGAACTTGCCCAAGTCCCAGTTTCTCCATACAAATCTCACCTTCTTTGAATTTTCATAACATTTCCAGTTTGAATGACAAAGGAGAACGTTTAATAATAGAATGTCTTGTAAGGATTGCCACTGCTTTTTTCATAGCAGATAGTGCTTTTCAGAAATGATGAATATTAAAATTTATCTCTATGGCCTTAGGGAAGTTTTCTGAAAGATTTGGCCACAGTTTACACGTCTGTCAAATGAATTGGAGAAGAGGTTTTTTTTTTTTTTTTTTCATTCTACCCTGAGTATGGGGAGAGCAGAAGGGGTGGTGGAAGATAGAAACAGGGAATTAAGAGGTGCAAACCACCATGTAATGAATTACAAGTATATATTACATAGCACAAGGAACATAGCAAATATTTTTACAACAACTATAAATGGAGTATATATATATATATTATTGAGGTATAGGTATTATGTAAGTTTCAGGTATACAGCATAGTGATTTACAATTTTTGAAGGTTATATTCTTCCTACTGGTGATCTCTAGTTTGTTCTTTATATCTGTGAGTCTGTTTTTGTCTTGTTATATTTATTTATTTATTTATTTAATTTTTAGATTTCACATATACATGATATCATACAGCATTTGTCTTTTTCTGACTTATTTTTTTCCTGGATTGAAAATTTTGACATATGTTATTATAACCTATGTTTTAAGATTCCATTATATTGCATTATTTTTCCCATTTTTAGAACAAAGCAGACTTAGAAATATCAAATATAACTAACTGACACTGGCATTACATTGGTTGGAACAAAATGGTTTTGTCTGTTTAATGTATTTATTTCACATGAACACATACATATAAACACTTTTACTCAATGAGAGAAATCAAGCCATACTGTACAGAAGGGGAAGACTTTAGATTCCACAGCTATTTAAAGAATTGTGTTTGTGTTTGTTGAATTAACAAATACTGATTGATGTGGGTAAGTGTGTGTGTATACTCTCTGTATATGTGCGTGTGTATGTGTGTGTGTGTGTGTGTGTGTGTGTCAGTTCAGTTCAGTTCAGTCACTCAGTTGTGTCTGACTCTTTGCGACCCCATGGATCGCAGCACGCCAGGCCTCCCTGTCCATCACCGACTTCTGGAGTTCACTCAGACTCACGTCCATCGAGTCAGTGATGCCATCCAGCCATCTCATCCTGGGTCGTCCCCTTCTCCTCCTGCCCCTAATCCCTCCCAGCATCAGAATCTTTTCCAATGAGTCAACTCTTCGCATGAGGTGGCCAGTACACTATTTCTGAATACCCCTGTCACAGTCTAATTAGAAACTTCAGTGTTTTCTTTTGGGGCTTCCCTTGTAGCTTAGTTGGTAAAGAATCTGCCTGCAAGGCAAGAGGCCCAGGTTTGATCCCTGGGTCGGGAAGATCCCATGGAGAAGGAAATGGCAACTCACTCCAGTATCCTTGCCTGGAGAATCGCATTGACAGAGGAGCCTGGCAGGCTAGAGTCCATGGGGCCACAAGAGTCGGACACGACGTAATGACTAAACCACCACCAGCATTTTCTTTTTTAAATTGGAGTATAGTTGCTTACAATGTTGTGTTACTTTCAGATGTACAGCTCAGTGAATTAGTTGTACATATACATAGATCCACTCTTCTTTAGACTCGTTTTCCATGTAGATCTTTACATAGAATTGAGTAGATTTCCCTGTGCTATATACGGTAGGTCCTTACTAGTTATCTATTTTATATATAGTAACATGTATATGCCAATCCTAACCTCCCAGTTTATCCTTCCCTCTCCCCCTTGACAACCATAAGATTTTCCATGCCTGTAATATTATTTCTGTTGCGTGAATAAGTTCATTTGTACCATTATTTTTTAGATTACACAGATAAGCGATATCATACAATATTTGCCCTTCTCTAACTCAACTACGTTCAGTATGACAATCTCTAGGTTCATCCATGGTGCTGTAAGTGGCGTTATTTTGTTTTTACGACTGAGTAATGGTTCATCGTATATATGTACCACATCTTCTTTATCCATTTCTCTGTTGATGGACATTTAGGTTGTTTCCAAGTTCTGCTATTGTAAATAGTGCTGCAGTGAATATTGGGATGCATGTATAGTTTTGAATTATGGTTTTCTCAGGATATATGATCACAAGTGAGGCTGCTGGCTCATATGGTAGTTCTCTTGTAATTCTTTAAGGAACCTCCATGCTGTTCTCTCCATAGTAAATATACCAGTTTACAGTTCCACCAACAATGTAGAAGGGGTCCCTTTTCTCCACACCCTCTCAAGCATTTGTTGTTTGTAGATTTTTTGATGATGGCCATTCTGACCAGTGTGAAGTGATATGTCATTGTTTTGATTAGCATTTCTATAATAACGAGTGATGCTGAGCATATTTTCATGTGCTTCTTGGCCATCTGTATGTCTTCTTTGGAGAAATGTCTATTTAGGTCTTTTTCCATTTTTTGATTGAGTTGTTTGGTTTTTTGTTATTGAGCTTCATGAGCTGTTTGTGTATTATAGAGATTAATCCATGTTGATTGCTTCATTTGCAAATATTTTCTCCCATTCTTTGCATTAGTTTTTGTCTTGTTTATGATTTCCTTTGCTGTGCAAAAGTTTTTACATTCAATTAGGTTCTATTTGTTTATTTCTGTTTCTATATTCATTACTCTAGGAAGTAGGCCAAAAGAGCTCTTGCTGCCATTTATGTCACAGAGTAAAAAGAAAATTAATAAAAGAAGGTGTGATATATATAATAAAATATTATTCATACATAAGCATGAAATAATGCCATTTTGTAGCAACATGGGTGGACTTGGAGGGCACTGTGCTTAGTGAAATAAGTCAGACAGAGAAAGACCAATATTTTGTAATATCACTTACATGTGGAATCTAAAATATACAATAATAACTATCTCAAGAAGCAGACTTGAGAGGTAGAAACTACTATCTATAAAATAAGCTGTGAGGATATATTGTGCAACACAGGGAATATAGCCAATATTTTGTAAAAGCTATAAATGTTAAAGGTTATACTCCATTTGTGAATCACTATATTGTACACCTGTAACAAATATTGTACAACTATAATTCAAAAAGGTTAAAAAAAAATAAAGACAAACCCTCATCCCACCAACCCCCAAAAAAGAAACTTTAAGAATAATAGTGGAAGGGAATGGATGGATTTATCCAGACCAGTAAATCCTCATCTAAAATGCTTGACATCCCAGAGGTTTAGAACAATCCCTCAGTGATTTCAGGCTGATATCATGGTTGCTGAATGATCTTTAGAAAGGTTCTGATGTGATGAGTTGTACCTTTCAGGGATGTGATAAAAATCCGAAGACTATGTAGTGTGTTCACTCTCTAAGCTTTTCCTGGCAGGGATTGTGAATATTGCATGTGGAATGGTTCTTCCCCAGAAAGTAGACTAATGCAGAGGCTAAAAGAATTGTCTACAATGTCTAGAACAAGACTTCATACTTATGATGAATTCATTAGTTTGGGCTTTCTACATTTTAGCTTATTTCAATTAGGGTGAGATTCATTTTAACCTGTTACTGTAAATATTTAGAAATTAATATGATGAATTTATCTAACCAACTTTAGTCTCCAGATGACAATGGAAAATATATAGCCACTGAAATGTCAAAGTTATTTGTAGTTGCCTGTTAGAACACTACTGGAGAAGACTCTTTAGAGGCCCTTGGACTGTAAGGAGATCAGACCACTCAATCCTAAAGGAAATCAAGTCTTAATATTCAATGGAAGTATTGTTGCTGAAGCTGAAGCTTCAGTACTTGGTCTACCTGATGCAAAGAGCCGACTCATTGGAAAAGACCCTGATGCTGGGAGAGATTGAAGGCAAAAGAGGAGATAACAGAGGATGAGATGGTTAGGTAGTATCATCTACTCAATGTACATGAATTTGAGCAAACTCTGGAAGATAGTAGAGGACGGAGGAGCTGGCCTGCTGCAGTTCATGGGGTCAGCAACGACTTAGCAACTGAACAATTAGAACACTGGGTTCTTGCTTACAAAGTGGCTGATAGTGAGGACAGGGCTCTTCCTGTTATGTGAGACTTGGGAGTATAGTGCGCTAACCACCTCCCTGCAGAGCCTGGGCCTCTGAATTCCATTTACTGAATGTCATTTGGTTTAGAGTCTGGACTATTGTCAAATGTCAGATGTCAATGTGTGGGGAAAGGCTTGGGGAAATTCTTCCACAGCCCCCACTGGTGGGCACCCATCCTTGCTGACACAGTTAATATATAATATAGTGACTTCTGCACTAATTATATGACGTGGGGAAAGTTGTTTAATTTTCTGTGCCTCAGAAATTTTTTTTTTTCATTGTGTTTTAATGGAGATAAAAATGAGATAGTAGATGTAACCTGCTTTTCCCAGAGCTGAGCAGATAATAAGAACCAATAAATTATACATAGTTTACTTTATATACACATGTCATATATAGAGTGTTTATAAAAAGTTGAACATTTTCAAAAATATGTTGCTCAGGAAGAAAGTTATGTAAAAATGTATAAATATGTGGCTAAAACCAATTTTAATACATTACCACCATTATTTCCATAATCTTATAAATAAATGCCCCTTAAGTTATTGTTACAATGGTTGCCTCAGACTTGTGGCTTAAACCAACTAGAGAGAGGGAACTGTCACAAAATCATGTCATGTCGTGTCTGGGATTTGGCTTGTCACTATCCCCAAGGCCGGGCAGTGTGTTTAATGTTTAGAACAGACTGTTGCACAGTAGAGCAGTGTGGAAAACATTCAGGAAGGAACTGTATAATGGGAACAAAGCAGTGTCTTTCTGCTACAAAATGAAACTATCAGAGACCGAATGGTAGAGTGGAATGGTGTCATTCCACCAGTAGGTCTAAATATATTATCATTGTCACTAGGCCTTCAAAAAAAAAAAAAAAAAAGCAATAATTTAAGTGCAAAAAAGACATTAAATTTTGCAAATCCCCTGTGTTCTGTTGTCATAGAATGCAGTTTAATAAGTTCCATCACAAAGTCAGAGATGATTAGAATTCTAAGGGTACTTCTATAGTTTGGTGCCTACTACCTATCCACATATAATATGAATTCTGAAAGTAATTTAAACATATATAATGATAACCATTTAGTTCAGACTAAATACCTAGTGTTCAAGGAGCATGTTTTTGAGATTTTTTTCCTTTTGTTTTTGAAACACTAACAAGAAGAAATAGAAATCCATATAATCTGGTGAAGGTGCTGAGTCAAATTCTAAATTCTGAACCTAAACCTTGATTGTTGGGCAAGAACCAGGAAAGAAAACCTATGTTGGTTAATAGGAAAATAGATCTCTTTAGGAATCACAAATTAATTTGATCTAGTGATGCTGTTTCATCAGCTTAAGGAAGTTGATCAGCAAGGAAGGTCATGTTTGAGGTGGAGCATTTTGGATAAAAAATGAGTAAACCGAACTGGAAAGTTTGAAGATTCAGGGAGCAGTTGGCCACTTAGAAGTAGGGCCAGGGAATTGGGAGGAAGTACACAAATGAGAACCACAGCTGGGGAATAGGGTATTTTCCTTCCTGTCTCATACAATCTGCTGTTGCTGCTAAGTCACTTCAGTCGTGTCCAACTCTGTGCGACCCCATAGACAGCAGCCCACCAGGCTCCCCCATCTCTGGGATTCTCCAGGCAAGAACATTGGAGTGGGTTGCCATTTCCTTCTCCAATGCATGAAAGTGAAAAGTGAAAGGGAAGTCGCTCAGTCGTGTCCGACTCTTCATGACCCCATGGACCACAGCCTACCAGGCTCCTCTGTCCATGGGATTTTCCAGGCAAGAGTACTGGAGTGGGGTGCCATCATACAATCTAGTTAGAATCTAATGGATATGTAGCAAAGAACAGCTACTGTTGTTATTACTGGTTCAGGAATATGATCTCTCCTCCCACTTCAGAATAGGTTGAAGAGGAAAAATTTCTTTTGAAACCCTAGTTCTATTTTCATGCCCTCATTAAATCTACATCACATTTTTTCTCCCCAAATTGATTACCTTGTATTTCTTAGTATCTTCCACAGATTCCAGTTTCCTAGTCACAATTGATATTTCATAATGTTACATTCACAGGTTATTGGTAAAAATGTACTGAAGTGGGGCTTTGATCTTGCCCTGAGGGCTCCATGAACAATACCATTTACCCTCTTTGTTTGTTTAGAATCCCTCAGCCTCTGCTGCTTCAAATTTAGTTGTTACTTGTTGGGTTAGTCTCTCAGTCGCTCAGTCGAGTCTAACTCTTTGTGACCCCATGGACTGCAGACCACGAGGGTCTTCTATCCATGGAATTCTCCAAGCAAGAATACTGGAGTGGGTTGCCATTCTTTTCTTCAGGGGATCTTCCCGACCCAGGAACTGAACCCGAGTGTTCTGCACTGCAGGCAGATTCTTTACTGTCAGAGCTCAGGAAGCCCAACCTGAGGCCAGTTTGCTGTCACTGCCTGATTTGTACAATAATCCTTCAAGTGCTTATGAAAATATGGATATTGCTTATTCTCACCAATTACAACATTCATAATCATATCTAAATAGCAATAAGAATTTCATATTAGTTTGCTTTCAGTCATGTGTTATAATTTCAATAATTGCCTCTCACCCTGTATTTAAGAGATTTTGTACTTAGTTTTGTTAGAATTTTCACATTTTTCATTCCCGAATTTCTGAGAGTTCTTGGTAGGCTGCTGCTTTGTTTTTCTCTGGGTCCACATAATAGGTTGTCATTAGCTTCAGAGGGAATTAAAATTATATTAAGTGTTTAGTATTCATTGCATTCTTAGTCTCAGCAGTTGTGGACACTTCTCTAGTTTCTGTTCCACATAGTAGGACTATCAAATATGTTCAGGCTAAGACATTTCCTCCAAACTCCATTCCTCTGAAAGTGTTTATCTCAATACTTTTTTTTTTTTTTATTACTCATCCATTCTTGGTTACAGCGACTGAATAATTCTCTTTTCAGTCATGGTTTAAAGAGAGTTAAATAGTTTTCTACCATATCACACTTAGGCTTTATTTTGTCCAGATCATCATGAGACACCCACAAAGGATTAAAACAAATGATTAAAACATCTATGGTCTCTGCTGATCTTTCTGACTAGAAAGGCAGCCCCCAAATTAAGAAGATGGGTTAAAGAAAATATATTTCCCTCTAAGCTTCTCCCACTCTCTCCTCCAGTTATTGTGAGTATGTAAGTTTTAGGGTTGCCAATTTACCCATTAGTACTTATCCGATGATGACCCTAGAGAGTTGAACATACTAATAAAAGGAGGTCAATTTGGTATCAGTTACCCCAGGAATATAAGAGAAACCAATGTAGAACTGTAAGCAGAGAGACCTGTTATTCTGATGTCTGAGACTTGAGCTGGTACAGGTTAAATGAAGTCTCTGTCCTGTGGACGGAGAAGGCAATGGCATCTCACTCCAGTACTCTTGCCTGGAAAATCCCATGGATGGAGGAGCCTGGTGGGCTGCAGTCCATGGGGTCGATAAGAGTTGAACACAACTGAGCGACTTCACTTTCACTTTTCCCTTTCATGCCTTGGAGAAGGAAATGGCAACCCACTCCAGTGTTCTTGCCTGGAGAATCCCAGGGACGGGGAAGCCTGGTGGGCTGCCATCTATGGGGTCTCACAGTGTCAGACATGACTGAAGTGACTTAGCAGCAGCAGCAGCAGCAGCCCTGTGGAAGCAGCTGCTTAGAAGGAGGAAGCCATGATAAACAAGACTGGAAATGAGCAAAATGCACACTCCAAAACAGATGTTATAGATTTATACCTCCTTCTGCGTGTCTTTAGGCTTCCCAGGTGGCTCAGTGGTAAATAATCCACCTGCCAATGTAGGAGACACAGGGAATGCGGGTTTGATCCCTGGGTTGGGAAGATGGCCTGGAGTAGGAAATGACAACCCACTCCAGTGTCCTTGCCTGGGAAATTCCTTGGAGAGAGAAGCCTGGTGGTCTAAAGTCCACGGGGTCATAGAGTCAGACACAATTGAGTGATTGGGCACCCATGCACACGTGCAAAGTGTCTCTTTAGCCTTGGCTATCCTTTGGCTTTCAGCAGATTCTTTGACTGACCCCCTTACTCCAACAAAGTTTCAGTTTGAATATATTTATTTCCAAACTTGGATTAACATGTTTAAATTAAAGAAGAGGAATTAGAAGTCTGTGAGTGCCAGTAGGAATGAGTGAGTATTCACCAGGAGATGGTGAGTTTCCAGAAAGAAACTGGTTTTGGGAGGTGTAATTTTCTATTTCTACATAAAAATTGACTTCTAATGTGCAGTTTGAAAGTTCTGGGACTCATTTTTATTATGAAAAGAACTGTGATTTGCAGAAAGACAATTTTTTGAAGGAAGAAGACACCAGGTTAGGGAGACTGAGATGCAGCAGGTTGAAATTGTTACAGACAGATGAATCCTTTCAATGAGGAATGCTATCTCAAAGTAAAACATTCAAAGAGCACTCTGTTTGTCAGCGTGTTTAGGCAAATCTGAAAAAAAAAATCAATATATAAAAGACCAAAAAAACCCCAAAAACCTGTTTGGAGCACATGCAAATTTTTCTCACTCCTTTTATGCTGCTTCATCTCTTAATAGCCCTGGAGTTCTATTAATTAACATTAGACTAGATACAAATGGTAATTTTATCTGACTTAAATTAAATTGAACTAAAATCTTACTTTAAAACACTATTAAATACGTGAAATCATCATAGCATAGTGGTTAAAAATGCTGTTAGTCTTTCCTTTGCTCTTCACCTCGACCTGTTTCCACTGTTTAATCACTGTTCTTTTGTGCAAGTTATTTAGACCTCTGTGATATGCTTCTTCTAGACCTTAGATGGTGGAGAATCTGCTTGCAATGCAGGAGATCTGGGTTCAGTCCCTGGGTTGGGAAGATCCTCTGGAGAAGGGAATGGCAACCCACTCCAGTATTCTTGCTTGGAGAATTCCATGGATAAAGGAGCCTGGCAGGCTGCAGTCCATGGGGTCGCAAAGAGTCAGACACGACTGAGTGACTATTTTTTCAGAGCTTATTTCACACATTAGTTTAAGTAAATGGGTTAGGAAAATGCCAGGTACTTGGTAAATGCTCAGTAGAAATTGGCTGATATTTTAATAGCAGTTTAATTTTGTATCATATATTTTCCCTCATGTATGTGACTTCATTGTGGCTCATCAATAAAACTCTGCTGCTGCTGCTGCTAAGTCGCTTCAGTTGTGTCCGACTCTGTGCGACCCCACAGACGGCAGCCCACCAGGCTTCCCCGTCCCCGGGATTCTCCAGGCAAGAACCCTGGAGTGGGTTGCCATTTCCTTCTCCAATGCGTGAAAGTGAAAAGTGAAAGTGAAGTCGCTCAGTCGTGTCCGACCCTCAGCGACCCCATGGACTGCACCCTTCCAGGCTCCTCCATCCATGGGATTTTCCAGGCAAGAGTACTGGAGTGGGGTGCCATTGCCTTCTCCAGTAAAACTCTATGCATGAACAATTGTCAAATGAAAGACTTAAAACAATCTATTCCCATATTCTTCTTTAATATATTCATTTAAATTTTAATGTATTGTGTATAATTACATGTGAAAAGGGATATATGAGGTTATTAAAAAAAAAAAGGGCCACTGAGACTATGTGTAGACTATGTGTAGTTTGACGTCCCTTAGACATCTCAGTTTTTCGCTGTCTGCTTTTGGAATAGTTGAAAGCGAGGTATAGCAAGATGCTGCTTATTCAGAGAGATATTTACTAGAATGTAAGTTCTATGAAATCAGGATCCTTTTCTGTTTTTTTTTTTTTCACTGCCCTGTACCAACGCTGGTCCAGGAGAGTGATCACTGAATATGTGTTATATAAAGAAGGTGTGGTTTCTTTAAGACTGCGTGCTGAAAAGACCATCAGTGATTTCAAATAAGAGCCATAAATCAAAGTCTTACAGGCAGATGCTTTGGCTATTTTTGAGATCTGTTTCTCAAAGGGGCAACTCTCAATTTAGCATATTCCAGGTGGAGCTGCAGTGGGTGGCCAATGTGTATACAATAGTGAATAGTGATTTTTCTAAAAGGTACTATTTATAGACAGTACAACCTTAAGGAGAGCTTCCCAGGTGGAATCTTTAGATGTGCTTGCGTTTCTTAGCACTGTCTTCAGGAAAGGCAGAAAGAGATCCTTGAATTGTAAGAAATAAAATAATAAAAGTAGGGTAATATAGATATTTTGAGGTAGGGAAATATGAATACCAAATAAAGAAGTTTTTTTTATGTCAAAGAAAGAAAGAAATAATAAAAGTGGGGATGAATATCATAGCTATAGGGGATTTTTTATGTTGAATGACTGACTTCCTTAAGTTTTTCTCCTTATGAAAATGATTCAATATTATAGAAAAATAAAACTTGGAAAATAAGAACTTTAGAAAATTTCCTTTGTGCTTTTATTAGGTATTCAAAGAGAAGCATAAACAATCAGCAAATTCTTTATGCATTTGTAATTACTAATATTTTCTCAGAGTGTCATCTTTTATTTTGTTCTTTCTTTCATGACCCTCATCTGCAAAGCAAAAAAAAAAAAAACTTTAATAGAAAAAGAAAGAAAAGGGCTTAAAACAAAAATTTATGAGAATAGATTCACAAATTGATTACATATCACAAAAACTCAAAGAAATACTTAGTAATAATATATTTGCTGTTTATCAAATTAGCATGACTTCAGAAACTGCCATTTAATGATAGGTGTGATAATATAGGTAGGAGACTTCCCTGGTGGCTCAGATGGTAAAGCGTCTGCCTACAATGTGGGAAACCTGGGTTTGATCCCTGGGTTGGGAAGATCCCCTGGAGAAGGAAATGGCAACCCACTCCAGTATTCTTGCTTAGAAAATCCATGGATGGAGGAGCCTGGTAGGCTACAGTCCATGGGACCGCAGAGAGTCAGACACAACTGAGCGACTTCACTTTCACTTTCATGATAATATAGAAGCATTTATAAATATTATATAAGAGGGAAAACTGATACATTTATTTTGGAAATCAGCATGAGGATATGTATGGAAAGTTTGTAAAACAATGCTTCTTCTTTTTCTTTGTTTTTAATTTTTTTTTTAACACCAAATATATTTTGTATTGGGGTATAGCCAATTAATAATGTTGTGATAGTTTCAGGTGAACAGTGAAGGGACTCAGCCATATACATGTATCCATTTTTCCCCCAAAGCCCCTCCCATCTAGGCTGGCACATAACATTGACTTGCATTCCATGCACTATACAATAGATTTTTGTTGATTATCCATTTTAAATTTAGCAGTGTGTATATGACCTTCCCAAAGCCCTTGACTATCCCTTTCCCCTAGAAACCATGAGTTCATTTTCTGTGAGTCTCTTTCTAAAACAATGCTTCTATTCTTCTAGAAAATTCATTTTTATTTATCCATATACTAAGGAAATAATCAGGGTGATGTCAAAGTTTTTGTACAAAGACATAATAACTTTATATGGGTGACTATTTCAATATAAGTTAAAGGGTAATGATTAAATGGTATATTCATTTAATATTTATTCTCAGATTATTTTCTTGTTGTTGTTCAGTTGCTAAGTCATGTCCAACTCTTTGCAACCCCATGGACTGCAGCCCACCAGGCTCCTCTGTCCTTTACTATCTCCTGGAGTTTGCTCAAACTCATGCCCATTTGGTTGGTGATGCCATTCAACCGTCCCATCATTTGTTGTCCCCTTCTCATCCTGCCCTCATTCTTTTGCAGCATCAGATTCTTTTCCAGTGAGCCAGAAGAACTTAAAGCAAATGATGATTAAATTAAATGTAGCTCATGTACGTGTTGGATATTTGTGTATCTTTAAATGATTTTAAAATATATGTGTATTGATATTGGAAAATGCTTTTATTGTTAACTGAAACCTTTAGGAATCATAGTTTGATGTATCATTAACTACAAAAAGAGGATAGAAGAAAATAATAGATGGAGAACAGATTCTAGAATGGGAAAAGCTATTGCTTTAGGTGAAGAGATTAAGAATGATTCTCTAGAGAACACTCCATGCAACAATAGCATGGGAGGAAAACAAGAAAAGTATATCGTGGGATGGATATATTAATTATCGTAATTTGTGATTATGTTTTATGGGTACATACATGTTAAAAACATTAAATTAACACTTTAAATATGAGATGTTTATTGTAACACAATTATGTTTCATTAAGTGTGTTAACATTTTTTTTTGTAAGTAGCTATAGGTGGCTCGGATGGTAAAGTGTCTGCCTGCAATGCGGGAGACCTGGGTTCAATCACTGGGTTGGAAAGATCCCCTGGAGAAGGAAATGGCAACCCACTCCAGTACTCTTGTCTGGGAAATTCCATGGACAGAGGAGACTGGTAGACTACAGTCCATGGGGTCGCAAAGAGTTGGATGCGACTTCACTTTCACTTTCATAATGTTCTTGGAGAGGAACAAAGTGAATGGGTTTGTTCTATCTAGAATTTTTATAATGTTACTCTAAATAAGACAGCATGATATTCATGTAAAGATAGACAAGTAAAGCAGTGGAATAAAGTAGAGATCCCAGAAAAAGACCCAAGCATATGTGGAGTCTTAATTTATAAATAGAGTGCTACTCCAGAGCTGGGAACAGAAAATATTTTTCAATAAATCATGCTGGGATACTTTATATCCATAAAAATAAAAATGAAATTTGGCTTCTACTTCATTTATATAGAAAACTGTTTTTTATGTAAAACATAAATCAAAATACAAAAAGCAAAGCAACAAAAAAAATCTGGAGAACAATAAAGGAAAATATTTTCATGATCTCAGATGAGTGAAATAAATATATCTCAAACAAAACAAAAACTCTAAAACAGGAGATTACCATGAATACATTTGAGTACATTAAGATTGTTCATCAAACGACTACATTGAGACAGTGAAAAGGCAAGTTCTTAACTTGGTGAAGAAACTTTCAACACATAAAACATGGATATATCTGAAATCATTCAGAAAACATAGACAACTAAGCAGAAAATCAGTAACTGACTTTTTAAGAGGCACAGGAATATTAAAAATAGCCATAAATGTTCGTAAAAGTGGGCAAGCTCAATGGTAATCAGGTAAAATGGAAAATAAGATCAAATTAACATACTATGGCATTCTCTCTTGGATGACTAAAATTACAGTTTGATACATAATGGGAACTCTCATGTACTGTTGGTGAGGGTATAAATTGGTCCTATTAAATTGGAAAACTATTTGGCATTATTTTCTAAAGTTGATCATGTACAAATTCTAAAATCTAGCAGTTATATATAATATATTGTCACCCTGCTTATTTAACTTATATGCAGAGTACATCATGAGAAACACTGGACTAAAAGAAACACAAGCTGGAATCAAGATTGCCGAGAGAAATATCAATAACCTCAGATATGCAGATGACACCACCCTTATGGCAGAAAGTGAAGAGGAGCTAAAAAGCCTCTTGATGAAAGTGAAAATGGAGAGCAAAAAAGTTGGCTTAAAGCTCAACATTCAGAAAATGAAGATCATGGCATCCGGTCCCATCACTTCATGGGAAATAGATGGGGAAATGGTGGAAACAGTGTCAGACTTTATTTTTTGGGGCTCCAAAATCACTGCAGATGGTGATTGCAGCCATGAAATTAAAAGACGCTTACTCCTTGGAAGAAAAGTTATGACCAACCTAGATAGTATATTCAAAAGCAGAGACATTACTTTGCCGACTAAGGTCTGGCTAGTCAAGGCTATGGTTTTTCCTGTGGTCATGTATGGATGTGAGAGTTGGACTGTGAAGAAGGCTGAGCACCGAAGAATTGATGCGTTTGAACTGTGGTGTTGGAGAAGACTCTTGAGAGTCCCTTGGACTGCAAGGAGATCCAACCAGTCCATTCTGAAGGAGATCAACCCTGGGATTTCTTTGGAAGGAATGATGCTAAAGCTGAAACTCCAGTACTTTGGCCACCTGATGCGAAGAGTTGACTCATTGGAAAAGACTCTGATGCTGGGAGGGATTGGGGGCAGGAGGAGAAGGGGACGACCGAGGATGAGATGGCTGGATGGCATCATGGACTCGATGGACGTGAGTCTGAGTGAACTCCGGGAGATGGTGATGAACAGGGAGGCCTGGTGTGCTGCGATTCATGGGGTCGCAAAGAGTCGGACACGACTGAGCGACTGAACTGAACTGAAAGTGATATATTTAATATATGTGCATATACATAATTATGTATACGTATCTTAGTATAAAAGTCTATGTGCTCAAATCAGCTAGTATTAGCTCAGAGTGCCAGCAGTTAAATTTGTGATCTGACTTTTACACCAGTGGTAGCTTGAAACTGTTCGTTAGAATTTTGTTCAGTGCCATATATTGGGTTTCATTTTTTCCCATTAGAGAATCGATATATGATATGTACATAAAAGTACATATTCAGTTCAGTTCTAAAGCAATGCTTATAGTAGTTATTTGCAGTAGCCTCAAACTGAAAACAACTCAAATATCCATCTAAGGTAGAAATGATGCATAAGTTGTGGTATGTCTATGATATTAGGGGCTTCCAAGGTAGCTCAGTGTAAAGAATCCACCTGCCAGTGCAGGAGATGCGGCAGATGTGGGTTTGATCCCTGGGTCTGGAAGATCCTCTAGAGGAGGAAATGGCAACCCATTCCAGTATTCTTGCCTGGAAAATTCCACAGACAGAGGAGCCTGGCAGGCTACAGTCCATGAGGTTGCAAAGAGCTGGACATGACTGAGTGACTGAGTACACACACAGACACACACATGTCTGTACATTAGAATATCTTATGGCAATAAAATAAATGAACTACAGGTATGTATAATCATAGTAATTATTATAATTATAAGAAATACAGACAATATATTTCATGTACACAAGGCCATCTCTCTCTCTCTTTAAAATATTTATGTATGTGTATTTGTATCCTTAGGAAAAATAATATGAATACCTATGAAATGCTATCTTTGCATGATGGCATTATAAAATATTTCCTTTTGGTTTACACTTTCTTTTACACTGATAAAATATTGCCTTAAATCAAGAAAAAACAACAAAATTAACTGTTTTAAAAATAAAATATAGGATAGTAGTTATGGTAGTGGTGTGTAATTGCTCAGGTAATACTGAAATAGAAGCTAGTGACCTCAGATTTTATTTGAAATCTGGTGTGTGTCTTGCAAGAAGTGTAACTCTGTAGATGTTATTTAACTGTACTGATACATATTTTCTTCAACTACAAAATTAGAATACAGATATTGACTACCTCAGAGAATATTTATGAAGATGAAAATATCTGTACCTTGATATTTACCAGCACAGAGTAAGAGTATAGTTATGTTTTATCTAGTGTATTGATTTTTGTTATTTCCCATGCCTTTAAACAGTTCTTAACCTATTAGAAGATCTAAAATCATTTATTTGGGCGATGATAAAGATGGAAAACCTTTATAATTAATAATATACCATTGTTGTTCACCTTATGGACACAGGTGATAACACTTCAATAGTAGGATTTCAGAGTTCCTGAGGGAGTGTTTAGTTGAGTTGTTAACTTGTACTTGAGTTTATTTGAAGTATTTTTACCATTTTATGTGTGTGTTTGATTTATTTACCTACTGTAAGTCCTTGAAATGTGAAAGCATTATGTTCACTGAAACTTTTATATATGACTCTTTGAGGAGTGACCCATTTCTTTAACAGCTCTTCCTTTATCAGCCAACTCTCTTTTTATCTTCTCTCTATAGCTATTTGTTTTGAACAGACACACCCCATTCAGTGAGCTTAATTGAAGGGAGAATTACCCATCACTGTCTGCAATTTAGGTTTTGTTTAAGTGTGAGCTGTGATTCATTAAATGTCACAGACTTGCTTCACCTGAGTTCATTTCTCTTTAATTCATCAGTGAATTGCTAATGAAACCTCCTTGATCTTTGTCATAGAAAAAAGATCTAATTTTGTAGTGCAACTTCTAATTTTGTAGTTTGTCTTAATGATCATTACCTTGAACTCTATTAGGTAGATAGCTTCTCTCCACTTTGTTTAGCTTTTTTTTTTTTTTGTCCTCTTCTTTCACTTGCAAAATATTCCTCTCTATACACTTATTTTGCCCAATTCTTTGTGTTTATTTGCCTATATTAGATAGCTCAGTTCAGTCCCTCAGTTCAGTTTAGTTTAGTTCAGTCGCTCAGTCACGTCCCACTCTTTGTGACCCCATGAATCGCAGCATGCCAGGCCTCCCTGTCCATCACCAACTCCCAAAGTTTACCCAAACTCGTGTCCATTGAGTCGGTGACACCACCTAGCCATCTCATCCTCTGTCGTCCCCTTCTCCTCCTGCCTCCAATCCCTGCCAGCATCAGGGTCTTTTCCAATGAATCAACTCTTCCCATGAGGTGGCCAAAGTATTGGAGTTTCAGCTTCAGCATCAGTCCTTCCAATGAACACCCAGGACTGATCTCCTTTAGGATGGACTGGTTGGATCTCCTGCTGTCCAAGGGACTCTCAAGAGTCTTCTCCAACACCACATTCAAAAGCATCAATTCTTCGGTGTTCAGCTTTCTTCACAGTCCAACTCTCACATCCTTACATGACCACTGGAAAAACCATAGCCTTCACTAGATGGACCTTAGTCAGCAAAGTAATGTCTCTGCTTTTCAATATGCTATCTAGGTTGGTCATGACTTTCCTTCCAAGGAGGGCGGCAGCTGAGAGGAGCTATCCCACGTCCGAGGTCAGGAGGGGCGACCTCATCCAAGGTAAGGAGCAGCGGCTGCGCTTTGCTGGAGCAGCCGTGAAGAGATACCCCATGTCCAAGGTAAGAGAAACCCAAGTAAGACGGTAGGTGTTGTGAGAGGGTATCAGAAGACAGACACACTGAAACCATAATCACAGAAAACTAGCCAGTCTGATCACACAGACCACAGCCTTGTTAATGAAACTAAGCCATGCCGTGTGGGGCCACCCAAGACAGACGGGTCATCGTGGAGAGGTCTGACAGAATGTGGTCCACTAGAGAAGGGAATGGCAAACCACTTCAGTATTCTTGCCTTGAGAACCCCATGAACAGTATGAAAAAGTCCCTCAGTCCTGTACAATTCTTTGTGACCCCATGGACTGCAGCGCTCCAGGCTTCTCTTTCCATCACCAACTCCTGGAGCTTGCTAAAACTCATGTGCATCAAGTTGGTGATGCCATTCAACCATCTCATCTTCTGTCGTCCCCTTCTCCTCCCACCTTCAATCTTTGCCAGCATCAGGATCTTTTCAAATGAGTCAGTTCTTCATGTCAGGTGGCCAAAGTATTGGAGTTTCAGCTTCAGCATCAGTTCTTCCAATGAATGATACTCAGGACTGATTTCCTTTAGGATTGACTGGTTGGATCTCCTTGCAGTCCAAGAGACTCTCAAGAGTCTTCTCCAACACCACTGTTCAAAAGCAGTAATTCTTTGGCCCTCAGTTTTCTTTGTAGTCCAACTCTCACATCCATACATGACTACTGGAAAAACCCATAGCTTTGAATAGACAAACTTTTGCTGGCAAAGTAATGTCTCTGCTTTTTAAGAGGCTGTCTAGGTTGGTCATAGCTTTTCTTCCTGGAGCAAGCGTCTTTCAATTTCATGACTGCAGTCACCATCTACAGTGATTTTGGAGCCCCCCAAAATAAAGTCTGACACTGTTTCCACTTTTTCCCCATCTATTTCCCATGAAGTGATGGGACTGGATGCCATGATCTTAGTTTTCTGAGTACTGAGTTTTAAGTCAACTTTTTCACTCTCCTCTTTCACTTTCATCAAGAGGCTCTTTAGTTCTTCTTCACTTTCTGCCATGAGGGTGGTGTCATCTGCATATCTGAGGTTATTGATATTTCTCCCAGCAATCTTGATTCTAGCTTGTGCTACATTCAGAGTGGCATTTCACATGATGTGCTCTGCATATAAGTTAAATAAGCATGGTGACAATATACAGCCTTGACGTACTCCTTTCCTGAATTGGAACCAGTCTGTTGTTCCATGTCCAGTTCTAACTGTTGCTTCATGATCTGCAAACATATTTCTCAGAAGGCAGGTTAGGTGGTCTGGTATTCCCATTTCTTGAAGAATTTCTCATAGTTTGTTGTGATCCACACAGTCAAAGGCTTTAGCGTAGTCAATAATGCAGAAGTAGATGCTTTTTCAATGATTCAACACATGTTGGCAATTTGATCTCTGGTTCCTCTGCCTTTTTAAAATCCAACTTGAACATCTGGAAGTTCACGGTTCACGTACTGTTGAAGCCTGGCTTGGAGAATTTTGAGCATTACTTTGCTAGCATGTGAGATGAGTGCAATTGTGTGGTAGTTTGAGCATTCTTTGGCATTGCCTTTCTTTAGGATTGGAATGAAAACTGACCTTTTCCAGTCCTGTGGCCACTGCTGAGTTTTCCAAATTTTCTGGCATATTGAGTGCAGCACCTTCACAGCATTATCTTATAGGATTTGAAATAGCTCAACTGGAATTCCATCACTGCCACTAGCTTTGTTCCTAGTAATGCTTCTAAGGCCCACTTAACTTCACACTCCAGAATGTCTGCCTCTAGGTGAGTGATCACACCATTGTGGTTATCTGGGTTATGAAGATACAAATAGCTGAGAAAAGAAGAAAAGGGAAGGGAAAGGAGAAATGGAAAGATATACACATTTGAATGCAGAGTTGCAAAGAATAGCAAGAAGAGATAAGAAGTCCTTCCTCAGTGATCAGTGCAAACAAATAGAGGAAAAAAATAGAATGGGAAAGACCAGAGATCTCTTCAAGAAAATTAGAGATACCAAGGGGACATTTCATGCAAAGATGAGTGCAATTAAGGACAGAAATGGCATGGACCTAACAGAAGCAGAACATGTTAAGAAGGGGTGGCACGAATAAACAGAACTATACAAAAAAAGATCATGTATTAGATAGGTCGTCATGTTTTCCAGTCTTAGAGAAGTGACCTTATGTTGGCGAATTCCTAGGGAGCCCAGCAGCACATTTCCCTCTGGTGACCAGAGCTGTATGCTGTAGGATGACCCTGTGGGCTGTGTGGGTCCTCTGTTGTGGCGGGGTTGACTACTGTGGGCACACTAGTAGGTAGGGCTGGCCCCTGGCCTAATTGACTGCCAGTCCCTGCCTCATGTGGTGCCTGCCAGCCTGCTGGTGGGCAGGTCCATGTCCCAGTGTGGCTGCCTGTCAGTCTTGGTCTCAGTGATCCCAGGGCTGGTACTGAACCACTGGTGGGTGGAGTCAGGATCAAGGGCAGCTAGCTGTGGGGTCTCATGGGCCTATGCCAACCTGCTGGAAGCAAGTAAATCCGACCTATTAAGCAAGATGGAAGATTCCAAAACAGTGTTTGCTAGCACCCACAGTCCTAGTGGTGGAATAGGCTCTCACTAATGGCTGCCACCAGCATCTTTATCCCCAGGTTGCCTCCTGCCTTTCTGGGAGGCTCTCTAAGATCAGTAAGTTGGTCTGACTCAGGCTCCTTTCAAATGATTGCTTCAGTACTGGGTCTCAGAACTTGTGACATTTTACACATGTCTTGTAAGAATAGAGTCTCTCTTTCCTATAACCCTCTGGCTTTCCCATACACAAACGCTACTGGCCTTCGAAGCCAGATGTTCTGGGGACATGTCTTCCCAATGTAGGACTCTTGGGCTGGGGATCCTGATGTGGGACTTGAACCCCTTGTTCCTTGGGGAGAACCTCCACAATTGTGATTATCCTCCCCTTGTGGGTCACCTACCTGGGGGTATGAGTCTTGACTATATTGTGTCTCTGTCTCTCCTTCCTGTCTCATTGTAATTCCTTCTTTATATCTTTAGTGTTGGGAAAATATTTTCTTCTAGACTTAATGTCATGCATAGATAGCCACTCTGTAAATAGCTATAATATTTGTGTGCCCATGAGAGGAGGTGAGTTCAGGTCTTTCTTCTCTACCATATTGGCCACACATTATTTTTTAATGGAAGGAATTAGTACAGTATAATGACTATAAGGCTACCTTCAGTTTCTTGATTATCTGTTCAAATTCCAATTTTACATTTGAGCAGAGTGACTTTGATAAAGTTATTTCATATCTTTGTGCCTCAGTTTTTTCATGTGTGTTAATTGTGAGGAACCAGTATAAAAAGCAGTTTGGACAAATCAAAGAATAAATATAAAGCAGTTAGGACAAATCAAAGAATAATAAATTGGTTTTCAGCCACAAACTTGCAAATGGAATATTAGTAATTTAGACATTCTAGATATTGACATTGTCTCCCTCCAAAACACATTTGATCATATGCAACTTCTGTGTTTTTCTTTTCATTTTAGTTTTTCTATATATTGTGTACTTTTATTGCTGAGCTTGTGTGCTTTTGAAATTTATATAAATGGTATAATACTGTAACTAATCTGTATCTTTCTTTTTACATCCAATGATATGTTTCTAATATTCATTCATTTGATGTATCTAGCAGATCACTCATTTTCACTATTATATAGTGTTCCCAAAACATATCTATTTATACATAAATATGGTATATGGTCATTTTGAGTTTTTTCAGTTTGATGTCTGTTGATGCCATAAATATTTTCTACAGTTCCCTTAAGACAAAAGCTTAAGAGTTTTCTAAGGTATTCATCTAGAAATGGCTTCCAAGTCCTGAATTTGCAAATATGTAACTCCATGAGATAATGCTAAATTGTTTTCCAAGTACTGTATTAATTCATTCTCCCACCAGTTAGCATGTGGCAGTATCAGAACTTCCTATTTTTTTAAAAAATGGTGGGTGTAAAATGTCATTTTATTTTGACTAAAATTTGCATTTTTAAAATTATTAATAAGGTAAAACTTTTCATTTTTGTTTTGGCCCTTCAAGTTTCCTTTTCTGTGAAATATCCTTTAGGTTATACTGGGATTGCATTTATATTCAATATCTTCTCTGTTCTTTTAGTTTATATTTTAATATATACTAAATTAAAAGAACTCCAAATTAAAAATTTCTAAATAACAAAGAAAAAAGATACACAAAATTTGAGTATATTATGGCTATTTTTATTACTAAAGGGTTTTTGCCATTTATATTAATACTTTTAGGCAGAACATAAAATTTGAATTACAATTGAGTTATGAATACTTTATAGAAAGTTCATTCTTTGTAGGTGAGCTTCATGAGGAATCAACTTAAAATCATTGTAGGAACTGAAATAGAGCAGGAGCTCAATATAAATATTTTCAGATTAATCAACTGACTCAATTTAAAACATGAAGAGCTGTGAAATAATAAACATAAATGAAGTTAAGCTTAAATATTCAATAATATCCACAAGTGGGACATTGTTTCTCAATTTATATAAACATTATGTTTAGGAGAAAGAGGTAATATTGTATAATATATAATACCCTGATGAAATAGATCTGTCTAGATATTTAGATGGACCATTTAACAGAGAATAAAAAATACTAGCTTTTCTCTGATTTCCCATCACGCCTACTGTAGAATATTTTCTGTATTGGAAATAGATGAGAATTTGACTTTAAATAGAAGTTTTCTTCCTTTTTTTGGTGTTGTTAACGTAATTTCCTTGGCAGTGAGTTAATGAGATAGGCTTAAAATGACCAGGGAACCTATGGAAAAAGACACTTTCACTTACTTGGACAGTAAAATCACTCTATTGAGAGAAACAATAACTTTAGAATATCAAGATTCATATCCACAAGGCATCTGATTCACATATCCTCAGTTTTTCTTCTATTTGGCATGAATCAATGCAAAATAGTATTCAGTTATATTAAAGTTAATCTTTAAACTTTCATATTTAAACAGCCTACTATTCCTTTTTAATCATATGATGTACCGGGATTTGGAAAAGAGATCTTAGCAATATCTGTTGGTACAAAGCCTATAGTCATAAATTACAATATTTCATACATTTATTGAAACAGTTTCTCCCTAGTACATTTTACTTATAGTTTGACAATGACATTTGTGTTTTGAGACTTAGCAGAAAACAATAGTTGGATTACCACCTACAACACTAAAAATCTTTAAATATTTGATGTGTCAATTAAAAAATTTTTTAAATTTAAGGATAATTTCTTTACATAATTTTGTTGTTTGCTGTCAAACATCAACATGAATCAGCCATAGGTATACATATGTCCCCTCCCTCTTGAATCTCCCTTCCCATCCCACTGCTCTAGGTTGATACAGAGCTCATATTTGAGTTTCCAGAGACATAAAGAAAATTCCTATTGGCTATTTATTTTACATTTGGTAATGTAAATTTCCATGTTACTCTCTGCATAAATCTCACCCTCTCTCCATGTCCATAA